>NC_058084.1:248697916-248920416 GCF_014858855.1 Bufo gargarizans | reverse complement strand
TAATAGAACGTAGATGACAGATCAAACGTTTAATCCGAGTAAATGTATAATTTTAAAGGAAAAATATGTTGATTCAAAATTTCACGGTGTCAACAAATCCCCAAAAAGTTGGGACAAGTAGCAATAAGAGGCTGGAAAAAGTAAATTTGAGCATAACGAAGAGCTGGAAGACCAATTAACACTAATTAGGTCAATTGGCAACATGATTGGGTATAAAAAGAGCTTCTCAGAGTGGCAGTGTCTCTCAGAAGCCAAGATGGGTAGAGGATCACCAATTCCCACAATGTTGCGCAGAAAGATAGTGGAGCAATATCAGAAAGGTGTTACCCAGCGAAAAATTGCAAAGACTTTGGATCTCTCATCATCAACTGTGCATAACATCATCCGAAGATTCAGAGAATCTGGAACAATCTCTGTGCGTAAGGGTCAAGGCCGTAAAACCATACTGGATGCCCGTGATCTCCGGGCCCTTAACGACACTGCACCACAAACAGGAATGCTACTGTAAAGGAAATCACAGAATGGGCTCAGGAATACTTCCAGAAACCATTGTCAGTGAACACAAGCCACCGTGTCATCCGCCGTTGCCAGCTGAAACTCTACAGTGCAAAGAAGAAGCCATTTCTAAGCAAGATCCACAAGCTCAGGCGTTTTCACTAGGCCAGAGATCATTTAAAATGGAGTGTGGCAAAATGGAAGACTGTTCTGTGGTCAGACGAGTCACGATTCAAAGTTATTTTTGGAAATCTGGGACGCCATGTCATCCGGACCAAAGAGGACAAAGACAACCCAAGTTGTTATCAACGCTCAGTTCACAAGCCTGCATCTCTGATGGTATGGGGTTGCATGAGTGCGTGTGGCATGGGCAGCTTGCATGTCTGGAAAGGCACCATCAATGCAGAAAAATATATTCAGGTTCTAGAACAACATATGCTCCCATCCTGACGTCATCTCTTTCAGGGAAGACCCTGCATTTTTCAACAAGATAATGCCAGACCACATTCTGCATCAATCACAACATCATGGCTGCGTAGGAGAAGGATCCGGGTACTGAAATGGCCAGTCTGCAGTCCAGATCTTTCACCTATAGAGAACATTTGGCGCATCATAAAGAGGAAGGTGCAACAAAGAAAGCCCAAGACGATTGAACAGTTAGAGGCCTGTATTAGACAAAAATGGGAGAGCATTCCTATTTCTAAACTTGAGAAACTGGACTCCTCGGTCCCCAGATGTCTGTTGAGTGTTGTGAGAAGAAGGGGAGATGCCACACAGTGGTGAAAATGGCCTTGTCCCAACTTTTTGGGGATTTGTTGACACCATGAAATTCTGATTCAACATATTTTTCCCTTAAAATGGTACATTTTCTCAGTTTAAACTTTTGTTCCGTGATTTATGTTCTATTCTGAATAAAATATTAGAAGTTGGCACCTCCACATCATTGCATTCACTATTTATTCACGATTTGTATAGTGTCCCAACTTTTTGGGAATCCGGTTTGTATATAAATCCACTTAATTAGTATTTTGTGAAAGCAGGCATAAATAACCCCTTTATCAATATTTGGTGGAAGAGGGTATATCACACCCCTAATCTGTATTTTGTGGAAGCAGGTATATCAAGCTCCTTAATAAGTATTTTGTTGAAACAGGAATATAGAACATCTCAGGCTACTTTCACACTAGCGTTTGATCGGATCCGTTCTGAACGGATCCGATCATATTAATGCAGACGGAGGCTCCGTTCAGTACGGATCCGTCTGCATTAATAACTTAGAAGAAAATCTAAGTGTGAAAGCAGCCTGAGCGGATCCGTTCAGACTTTCAATGTAAAGTCAATGGGGGACGGATCCGCTTGAAGATTGAGCCATATTGGCTCATCTTCAAGCGGATCCGTTCCCATTGACTTACATTGTAAGTCTGAACGGATCCGCTCGCCTCCGCACGGCCAGGCGGACAGCTGAACGCTGCAAGCAGCGTTCAGCTGTCCGCCTGTCCGTGCGGAGGCGAGCGGAGCGGAGACTGAACGCCGCCAGACTGATGCAGTCTGAGCGGATCCGCATCCATTCAGACTGCATCAGGGCTGGACGGAGGCGTTCGGGTCCGCTCGTGAGCTCCTTCAAACGGAGCTCACGAGCGGACCGACGAACGCTAGTCTGAAACTAGCCTTAATCAATATTTGGTGGAAGCAGTTATATCGCAACCCTCAATCTGTATTTTGTGGAAGCAGGTATATCAAACCCCTTATGCAGTATTTTGTGTAAGCAGGTATATTGGACCCCTAAATCACAATTTTCTGGAAGCAGGTACATAAAAAACCCCTCAATCACTATTTTGTGGAAGTAGGTATATTGCACCACTCATTCAGTATTTTGTGGTAGCAGGTATATCAAAACCCTTAATCAATATTTTGTGGAAGCAGGTATGTTGCAACACTCAATCAGTATTTTGTGAAGACATGTATGTAGAACCCCTTAATCAATTTTTTGTGGAAACAGGTATATCACACTCCTTAATCAGTATTTTGTGGAGACAGGTATATAAAAACCTCTTATTCAATATTTTGAGGAAGCATATATATTACACCCCTCAATTTTTATTTTGTTGAAGCAGGTGTATTGAACCCATTATTTAATATTTGGTGGAAGCAGTATATCAAACCCTTTAATCAGTATTTTGTGGAAGCAGGTGTATTGTAAACCTCAATCAATATCTGTGGAAGCAGGGATATCAATCCCCTTAATCAGAATTTGGTGAAAGCAGGTATATCAATCCCCATACTCAGTATTTTGTGGAAGCAGGTATATTGCACCTCTCAATCAGTATTTTGTGGAAGCAGGAATATAGAACCCCTTAATCAATATTTGGTGGAATCAGGTATATCACACCCCTCAATCTTTATTTTGTGGAAGCAGGTATATCAAAACCCTTATATAATATTTTGTGGAAGTAGTTATATCAATCCCCTTAATAAGTATTATGTAGAAGTGGGTATATATAACCCCTTAATAATTATTTGGTGAAAGGAGGTATACATTACCCCTTAATATATATTTGGTGAAAGCAGGTATATCAATCCCCATACTCAGTATTTTGTGGAAGCAGGTATATTGCACCTCTCAATCAGTATTTTGTGGAAGCAAGCATATCAAACTCCTTCATCAGTATTTTGCGGAAGCAGGTATATTGCACTCGTCAATTAGTATTTTGTGGAAGCAGGTGTATCGCTGGCCTCAATCAATATTTGGTGGAAGTAGGTATATTAATCCCCTTAATAAATATTCTGTGTAGGCTGGAATATTGCACCCCTCAATCTGTATATTGTCGAAGCAAGTATATAGAACCCCTTAATCAATATTTGGTGGAAGCAGATATATTGCACCCCTCAATCAATATTTTGTGGAAACAGGTGTATTGAAGGCCTCAATCATTATTTGGTGGAAGCAGGTATATTGCACCCCTCATTCACTATTTTGTGGAAGCAGGTATAACAAACCCCTTAATCAGTATTTTGTGGAAGCAGATGTATCTCAGGACTCAATCAAAATTTTAGGAAGCAGGTATATCAATAACCTTAATCAGAATTTTGTGGAGGCAGATATATAAATCCCCTTAATCAATATTTGGTGGAAGCAGGTATATTGCACTCCTTAATCAGTATTTTGTGGAAGCAGGTATATCAAACCCCTTAATCAGTATTTTGTGGAAGCAGGTGTATCGTAGGCCTTAATCAATATTTGTGGAAACAGGTATTTTGTGGAAGCCGGTATTTCATTCCTCTTAGGCCTCTTTCTCACTTGCGTTGTCCGGATCCGGCGTGTACTCCATTTGCCAGAATTACACGCCGGATCCGGAAAAACGCAATTGAACTGAAAGCCTTTGATCCGTCTTCAAAATGCGTTCGGTGTTACTATGGCAGCCAGGACGCTATTAAAGTCCTGGTTGCCATAGTAGTAGTGGGGAGCGGGGGAGCAGTATACTTGCAGTCCGTGCGGCTCCCGGGGTAACCATTCAGAAAAAGCTAAACGTCGGATCCGGCAATGCGCCGAAATGACGTTTAGCTTAAGGCCAGATCCGGATCAATGCCTTTCAATGGGCATTAATTCCGGATCTGGCCTTGCGGCAAGTGTTCAGGATTTTGGGCCGGAGAAAAAAGCGCAGCATGCTGCGGTATTTTCTCCGGCCAAAAAACGTTCCGGTCCTGAACTGAAGACATCCTGATGCATCCTGAACGGATTTCTCTCCATTCAGAATGCATTAGGATAAAACTGATCAGGATTCTTCCGGCATAGAGCCCCGAGAGCCCCGACGATGGAACTCTATGCCGGAAGAAAAGAACGCAGGTGTGAAAGAGCCCTTAGGCTACTTTCACACTGGCGTTTCACTGATCCTTTTGAAATGCATTTGAAACAGATCCGTCAATAAAATGACTAAATGGAGACAAATGTAAGCCATTTAGACGGATCTGTTCAAACAGATCCGTCTGTATTGCAGATCCGTTTGTCACGTTCATTTCCATTTTTTCATCCGTTTAGCGGATCCGTTTTGGAATGAGTAGCATCTCTAGGTTCCCCCATCTTTATATATTCAGATCCCCAGGGTTGTCATTTCTCCAGGGCTATCTTGTTGAAAGCAGGCCATACGTCCCTGATCGTCATTGATCGTGCGTACGGGAGTACAGAGCATTATGATGCTGACCATGTTGTGCCAAAAACTGGGCTATTGTCCTGCACTCATATGATCTATTAGTGCAAGACTATATCCCCATGGGCAGCTCAACTTGCACAGAATCATTGTACACTATGATGCTGTGTACTCTCGTGTGCACGATCAATGCCACTGCGGGACATATGGCCCGCTCATGTACCGTATGTCTCTGGGGGCATACAGTCGTGTGCAAGAGGCCTTAAAGAGGTTTTCTCATCTCATACAATGGGGGCATACCACTAAGATATGCCCATATTGTCTTATAGGTTCGGATCCCACCGCTGGTACCCTCACATATATTGAGAACGGAGCCAAGAAAGTGGTTGAGTGTGCGCTGTGCCACCGCCCTCCATTCATTTCTATAGGAGAGGCGGGGATTAGCGCTTGGTGGTGGACGCACCACAGGAAATTTCTTGTCCTCCAGCAACATTGCTCCCTGCTCCGTTCTCGATATAGGTGAGGGTCCTACCAATGTTACCCACACGTATCAGACAATGGGGGCATATTCAAGCTAAATCCCCCCATTGTCTATGTGAATACCCCTTTAAAAACTGCATGCCCCTTGCGTGTCCCTTGTGGTAATCACACTAGTTATATTAGAGCGTCATTGGGAAATCATTAAACTGTAAATTTTCAATTTATTAATGAATTCCTGAAGATGCTGATGGACCGTGACTCCCATAAGAGTTCATATGAAAGGGCACAAGATTGAACAATGAACAAGCATTTTCTTGTTCATTGTGGCAATCATAGGGTCTACGATCAATAAAGAGCCAAAAGATAGCTCATTATTGAAGGTCATGTTAATGGTTCTTACAACATTGGCACTAATGCTGTTTTGAAATGAAAACTACCAAGGATGTTACAATAAACACACAGTAGTGAGACTAGGGTAGTTTTAATTACAACACACCGTAGTGCCAAGGTTACCCTGTACAGGACAATAAAAACACAGACACAGCTCAGTAAACTATAATTTTTTAATTTTTTTTTAAACAATAAAAAAATAAAAAAAATATAAACATACATTTTATTTACAATTGTTCATAATGGTGAGGGGAGGTGGACTGTTGTGGGGTTGATGGTCTGGGGCTGGCAATGGTAAGCCCCCCTGTCCTGGCTATCTACTGAGATGAAACTACGGACCACAGGAAAGGATGCAGGGCGTAATTGTGGGGTGTGGAGAAAGGAAGGGTCTGAGGAGGAGGGGACCCGAGCATGTGTAGAGGTGGAGGGAGTTTGAAAAGAAGTAGAAGGAAAATTCTGGGCAGGAGAAGAATAATAGACAGAAGGTAACACATGCTCGGGGGGGTGGGAAGAAAAAGGTTGGCGGTACTGGCCACTGGTGTGGGATGGGGGTGGGGGGGTTGAGGGTGGTGCATAATTTCCCATGATCCGTTCTCTAGCATGATCATCAAACTGATTATGCTTAGCCCATAATGGTAGTTTGGGCTGCAGTGAATCGCCGACTCCGCCCCCTCCAGCGCCGAATCAAGTCAGCACTAACCGCCTTCTGATGTTCGGCAAAACCTTTTAGAGCATCAGAAACAACCTCTACAAGGTTCGCATGATCAGTTTGATTTGGCCTACCGGATCTCTGCCTGCTCACCGGGGCTCTCAAATTTTGGCGAAAACAGAAGAGCCTCTGTTGAGCGGAGGGATTCGGTAGGGGACCCGGATTATCCTGAGCAGATACATGAGGGACAGAAGGGCTGGCGCTGGCGATCTGTTCCGGTTCCGCCTCAGGAGGTTGTTCAGGCTCCCGAGTGCTGCTGGCACTTCTGTTGGAAAAAAAAAGGAAAGTTAGGAATTGTTCTTTAAATAAAACATCCATGTTCTATGCTATGTCTACCGTATACCATAGGGGCCTAGCCAAAACAGGGGAGCCAATCGCTCCGCTGTCTCAGACAGCCCCTCACACTCCGACTGAGAGAACTTTTGGAACCCTGAAAAAAAGGAAATACAAAATTAAATGTAAATCCTAATACATAATGCAAATTAAAAAATGGCACCGGACGGGGTTAAAAGCAGAGTGTGCTTGGCGTGCATGCTGTACCTGCGCTCCCTGGACTTTGTGTGGCTGTCATGGCCCATAAAAGGTAGGAACTAGTGTTAGTGACCACTCATTAAGGCGACCTTGACGTGGTGAGTGGCTTATTACGCTTTGGCCAAAATGTACACCAATGCCTTATTCAACATCCAGCATAAAGGCAGGGCAGAGTGCTAGTTGCAGTGTGCGATTGCATTTTGTGTTTTTGCGTTTGTATCTGTATTTCGCCATAGCAATCTGCACCTGCTAGGGGTTGTGCGGGCTGAATCCCCCATATTTTTCCTTTGTAGTATATATTGGAGGCGTTGCGATCTCCTAGCAGTCATGCACCCCTGACCAGGTACTATGCCCTGGAGGCTGATTTTAAAGTCAGTATAAAACTGAGTCTGCTTACATAGCACCTACCAGTAGGCATTAGGCTCCAGGAGAAGTATATAGTGGGCTCAGCATGCATGTTGGTACTTGCATCCCTGGATCCGATGAAAGCTGTAATGGCACCAGACGGGGTTAAAAACAGAGTGTGCTTGGTGTGCATGCTGTACCTGCGCTCCCTGGACTTTGTGTGGCTGTCATGGCCCATAAAAGGTAGGAACTAGTGTTAGGGACCACTCATTTAGGCGACCTTGACGTGGCGAGTGGCTTATTACGCTTTGGCCAAAATGTACACCAATGCCTTATTCAACATCCAGCATAAAGGCAGGGCAGAGTGCTAGTTGCAGTGTGCGATTGCATTTTGTGTTTTTGCATAATGCAAATTAAAACTACTTAATTCAAGACTTACACGTCTACGACCGCCACACTCATTCCCGCGGACTCTGGAGGCGACTGGGGCATCATCGCTGGCAGGCGATATATATACTTACTTCTTGACAGCCCCGGTCCGGGCTTGGTCCACCTCCCCTGGATGCTGGCGATTCCAGCACTGGTGAGCGAGCCCCGGCAGAGCTGACAACATCCGGAGAGCACTCCGATGATGATGAAGAAATCTATAATAAGAGCACATACTGATTAATGCAAAGAATCAAACAGTACAAACTCCAAGCGTTGATTTTATACTTACCGGCCACTGAATACGACGGCGCCTTCTGGGTGGGTTTTTCCAATCGATCGATGTCTTCTTTGATGACATCTGTATGCAACAGAATACCAGACAAAATGCAGATAATGTTAAAGAAACTTATTTAGAGCACTATTTCCTCATACATCAACAAAAATGTTTTTAATTTTAATACTTACTTTTTTAAATATAGATTGGTGCTTGCCCAGTGCAGAACTTTCTAGAATTTCGAAAATGTTTTTTTTTTTTTTTTTTGGGGGGGACGACGACGCTAAAAATAAAATGATTAAAAAAATTAATCCTACAGGAGCCATAATCTCCCCAAGTGCCATAATCACCCCCAGAGACAGCAGCCCCACATAGTGCCTGCAGCCCCCCATAGTGCCAGCAGCCCTCCACAGTGACATCAGCCCCCCAGTTCCAAAGAACCTTCCCACAGTGTCCTCAGCCCCCCCAATGCCAACAGCCCCCACAGTTCCAGCTACACACACCTCCGCAGTGCCAGAAGACCCCACAGTTCCAGTGCAAAAACCCCTGCAGTGCCAGAAGCACTGCACAGTTTCAGCCACAAAAACCCCTGCAGTGCAAGAAGCACCGCACAGTTTCAGCCACAAACACATGAGAATTGAATGGTTTCTAACGGATCCATGTCAAAGCGAAGCCAGGACAAATGGATCCGTCCCCATTGACTTCAATTGTGAGTCCGGACGGATCCGTTTGGCTCCACATCGTCAGGCAGACACCAAAACACTGCAAGCAGCTTTTTGGTGTCCGCCTCAAAAGCGGAACAGAGACCAAGCGCAGCCACATTTATGCATTCTGAATGGATCCTTATCCATTCAGAATCCATTGGGGCTGAACTGATCTGTTTGGAACCGTTTGTGAGATGCCTGAAACGGATCTCACAAATGGAATTCCAAACGCAGGTGTGAAAGTAGCCTTAATCAGTATTTTGTAAAGCAGGCATATAGAACCCCTTAATTAATATTTGGTGAAAGCAGGTATATTGCACCCCTCAATTTGCATTTTGTGTAAGCAGGTATATTGCAACACTCAATCAGTATTTCATGGAAATAGGTATATAGAATCCGTAAATCAATTTTTTGTGGAAACAGGTATATCACAACCCTCAATTAGTATTTTGTTGAAGCTTGTTTATCAAGTCCCTTAACCACTTAAGGACCACAGGTTTATACCCCCCTAGTGACCAGGCCCTTTTTTACAAATCGGCACTCCACAACTTTAGCAGGTTTATTGCTCGGTCATGCAACTTACCACTCAAATTAATTTAACCTCCTTTTCTTCTCACTAATAGAGCTTTCATTTGGTGGTATTTCATTGCTGCTGACATTTTTACTTTTTTTGTTATTAATCGAAATTTAACGATTTTTTTGCAAAAAAATGACATTTTTCACTTTCAGTTGTAAAATTTTGCAAAAAAAACGACATCCATATATAAATTTTTCGCTAAATTTATTGTTCTACATGTCTTTGATAAAAAAAAAAATGTTTGGGTAAAAAAAAAAAATGGTTTGGGTAAAAGAATTTCCGCTTTTTGAAGCAGCTCTGACTTTCTGAGCACCTGTCATGTTTCCTGAGGTTCTACAATGCCCAGACAGTACAAACACCCCACAAATGACCCCATTTCGGAAAGTAGACACCCTAAGGTATTCGCTGATGGGCATAGTGAGTTCATAGAACTTTTTATTTTTTGTCACAAGTTAGCGGAAAATGATGATTTATTTATTTATTTTTTTCTTACAAAGTCTCATATTCCACTAACTTGTGACAAAAAATAAAAACTTCCATGAACTCACTATGCCCATCACGAAATACCTTGGGGTGTCTTCTTTCCAAAATGGGGTCACTTGTGGGGTAGTTATACTGCCCTGGCATTCTAGGGGCCCTAATGTGTGGTTAGTAGTTTGAAATCAAAATGTGTAAAAAATGGCCTGTGAAATCCGAAAGGTGCTCTTTGGAATGTGTGCCCCTTTGCCCACCTAGGCGGCAAAAAAGTGACACACATCTGGTATCGCCGTACTCGGGAGAAGTTCGGGAATGTGTTTTGGGGTGTCATTTTACATATACCCATGCTGGGTGAGAGAAATATCTTGGCAAAAGACAACTTTTCCCATTTTTTTATACAAAGTTGGCATTTGACCAAGATATTTATATCACCCAGCATGGGTATATGTAAAATGACACCCCAAAAAACATTGCCCAACTTCTCCTGAGTACGGCGATACCAGATGTGTGACACTTTTTTGCAGCCTAGGTGGGCAAAGGGGCACACATTCCAAAGAGCACCTTTAGGATTTCACCGGCCATTTTTTACAGATTTTTATTTCAAACTACTTCGCACACATTAGGGCCCCTAAATTGCCAGGGCAGTATAACTACCCCACAAGTGACCCCATTTTGGAAAGAAGACACCCCAAGGTATTCCGTGAGGGGCATGGCGAGTTCCTGGAATTTTTTATTTTTTGTCACAAGTTAGTGGAATCTGTGACTTTGCAAGAAAAAAAAAAAAAAAAAAATCATAATTTTCCGCTAACTTGTGACAAAAAATAAAAAATTCTAGGAACTCGCCATGCCCCTCACGGAATACTGACCTGTCATTGACCACCCCTCTGTCATTGACCACCCCTCTGAAAGGCTCCATTCAGACGTCTATATGTTTTTTACGGATCCACGGATCGGAACCGCAAAACACATACGGACGTCTGAATGGAGCCTTACATGGGGGTGATCAATGACAGGGGGGTGATCAGGGAGTGTATATGGGGTGATCACCCCCCTGTCATTGATCACCCCCCTGTAAGGCTCCATTCAGACGTCCGTATGCGTTTTGCGGATCCGATCCATGGATGCGTGGATCCGTAAAACACATATGGGCGTCTGAATGGAGCCTTACAGGGGGGTGATCAATGACAGGGGGGTGATCAATGACAGGGGGTGATCAGGGAGTGTATATGGGGTGATCACCCCCCTGTAAGGCTCCATTTAGACGTCCGTATGCGTTTTGCGGATCCGATCCATAGATGCGTGGATCCGTAAAACACATGCAGACGTCTGAATGGAGCCTTACAGGGGGGTGATCAATGACAGGGGGGTGATCAGGGAGTGTATATGGGGTGATCACCCCCCTGTAAGGCTCCATTTAGACGTCCGTATGTGTTTTGCGGATCCGATCCATGTATCCGTAAAAATCATACGGACATCTGAATGGAGCCTTACAGGGGGGTGATCAATGACAGGGGGTGATCAGGAAGTCTATATGGGTGATCACCCCCCAGTCATTGATCACCCCCCTGTAAGGCTCCATTCAGACATCCGCATGTGTTTTGCGGATCCGATCCATGTATCAGTGGATCCGTAAAAATCATACGGACGTCTGAATGGAGCCTTACAGGGGGGTGATCAATGACAAGGGGGTCATCAATGACAGGGAAGTGATCAGGAAGTCTATATGCGTGATCACCCCATTGTCATTGATCACCCCCCTGTAAGGCTCCATTCAGACGTCCGTATGCGTTTTGCGGATCCGATCCATGTATCCGTGGATCCGTAAAAATCATACGGACGTCTGAATGGAGCCTTACAGGGGGGTGATCAATGACGGAGGTGATCAGGGAGTCTATATGGGTGATCACTCCTCTGTCATTGATCACCCCCCTGTAAGGCTCCATTCAGACGTCCGCATGTGTTTTGCGGATCCGATCCATGTATCAGTGGATCCGTAAAAATCATACGGACGTCTGAATGGAGCCTCACAGGGGGGTGATCAATGACAGGGAAGTGATCAGGAAGTCTATATGCGTGATCACCCCATTGTCATTGATCACCCACCTGTAAGGCTCCATTCAGACGTCCGTATGCGTTTTGCGGATCCGATCCATGTATCCGTGGATCCGTAAAAATCATACGGACCTCTGAATGGAGCCTTACAGGGGGGTGATCAATGACAGGGGGGTGATCAATGACAGGGGGGTGATCAGGGAGTCTATATGGGGTGATCAGTGGTTCATAAAGGGTTAATAAGTGACAGGGGGGGTGTAGTGTAGTGGTGTTTGGTGCTACTTTACTGAGCTGCCTGTGTCCTCTGGTGGTCGATCCAAACAAAAGTGACCACCAGAGGACCAGGTAGCAGGTATATTAGACGCTGTTATCAAAACAGCGTCTAATATACCTGTTAGGGGTTAAAAAAATCACATCTCCAGCCTGCCAGCGAGCGATCGCCGCTGGCAGGCTGGAGATCCACTCGCTTACCTTCCGTTCCTGTGAGCGCGCGCGCCTGTGTGCGCGCGTTCACAGGAAATCTCGCGTCTCGCGAGATGACGCCTATTGGCGTTAGTGTGACCTGGGAGAGCCGCCGCGATGACGCCTTTCGGCGTTAGCGTGGCGGCAAGCGGTTAATCAATGTTTTGTGGAAGCAGGTGCATCGCTGGCCTCAATCAATATTTTGTGTAGGCAGGTATATTGCACCCCTCAATCTGTATATTGTGCAAGCAGGTATATTGAACCCCCTAATAAACATTTGGTGGAAACAGATATATTGCACCCCTCAATCAATATTTTGTGGAAACAGGAATCTCACAACACTCAATCTATATTTTATGGAAGCAGGTATATTAAACCTTTTATTCAGTATTTTGTGGAAGCAGGTATATTGCACCCCTCAATCAGTATTTTGTGGAAGTAGGTACATCAAACCCCTTAATCAGTAATGCCCAGATCACACATCAGTTGTTTGATCAGTTATTTCTATAAGTTTTTGTGAGCCAAAACCAGGAGTGGAGGTTAAACAGACGTATAATGGAAAGATCTGCTCCTGTTCAGTTTTTTTGACCCTCACCAGGTTTTGGCTTACAATAACTGATGGAAATAACTGATCAAATAACTGACGTGTGAACAAGGCCTATTTTTTGGAAAGCAGGTATATCAATCCCCTTAATTAGTATTTTGCGAAAGCAGGCATAAAGTACCTATTGATCAATATTTGGTGGAAGAAGGTATATCACACCCCTAATCTGTATTTGGTGGAAGCAGGTATATCAAACTCCTTAATAAGTATTTAGTTGAAGCAGGAATATAGAACATCTTAATCAATATTTGGTGGAGGCAGTTACATTGCAACCCTCAATCTGTATTTTGTGGAAGCAGGAATATCAAACCCCTTATTCAGTATTTTGTGGAAGCAGGTACATAAAAACCCATTAATAACTATTTTGTGGAAGTAGGTATATCACACCACTCATTCAATTTTGTGGAAGCAGGTATATCACACCCCTTAATTAGTATTTTGTGGAATCAGGTTTTTCATTCCTCTTAATCAGTATTTTGTGGAAGCAGGCATATAGAACCCCTTAATCAGTATTTTGTGGAAGCAGGTATATTGCACTCCTCAATTTGCATTTTGTGGAAGCAGGTATATCAAACCCCTTAATCTATATATTGTGGAAGCAGGTATATTGCAACACTTAATCAGTATTTGTGAAAACATGTATACAGAACCCCTTAATCATTTTTTGTTTGTTTGTGGAAACAGGTATATTGCACCACTCAATCAGTATTTTGTGGAGACAGGTATATAAAAACCTCTTATTTAATATTTTGTGGAAGCATATATATTGCACCCCTCAATTTTTATTTTGTTGAAGCATATATATTATACCCCTTATTCAATATTTAGTGGAAGCAGGAATATCAAACCATTTAATCAGTATTTTGTGGAAGCATGTGGATCATAGACCTCAATCAATATTTGTGGAAGCAAGGATATCAATCCCCTTAATCAGAATTTGGTGGAAGCAGGTATATCAATCCCCATAATCAGTATTTTGTGGAAACAGTTATATTGCAACTCTCAATCAGTATTTTGTGGAAGCAGAAAAATAGAATACTTAAATTAATATTTGGTGGAATCAGGTATATTGCACCCCTCATGCTTTATTTTGTTGAAGTAGGTATGTCAAAACCCTTATATATTATTTTATGAAAGCAGTTATATCAATCCCCTTAATCAGTATTATATAGAAGCAGGTATATAAAACCCATTAATCAATATTTGGTGGAAGGAGGTATATATAACTCCTTAATCGATATTTGGTGAAAGCAGGTATATCACACCCCTCTATCTGTATTTTGTGAAAGAAAGCATATCGAACTCCTTCATCAGTATTTTGCGGAAGCTGATATATTGCATTCATCAATCAATATTTTGTGGAAGCAGGTATATCACATCCCTTAATCGGTATATTGTGGAAGCAGGTATATAGAACCCCTCAATCAATATTTTGTGGAAGCAGATATATCACATCCCTCAATCAGTATTTGGTGGAAACAGGTATATTGAAGGCCTCAATCATTATTTGGTGGAAGCAGGTATATTGCACCACTCCCACTATTTTGTGGAAGCAGGTATATCAAATCCCTTAATCAGTATTTTATGGAAGAAGATGTCTCTTAGGCCTCAATCAATATTTTTGGAAGCAGGTATATCAGTACCCTTAATCAGAATTTTGTGGAAGCAGATATATCAATATCCTTAATCAGTATTTTGTGGAAGCAGGAATATAGAACCCCTTAATCAATATTTGGTGGAATCAGGTATCTCACATCCCTCAATCTTTATTTTGTGGAAGGTATATCAAAACCCTTATTTAGTATTTTGTGGAAGCAGATATATCAATCCCCTTAATCAGCATTTTGTAGTAGCAGGTATATACAACCCTTTAATCAATATTTGGTGGAAGCAGGTATATTTAACCCCTTAATCAATATTTGCTGGAAGCACGTATATAGCACCCCTCAATCTGTATTTTGTGGAAGATAGCATATCAAACTCTTTCATCAGTAATTTGCAGAAGCAGGTATATCACATTTATCAATCAGTAGTTTGTGGAAGCTTGTTTATCAAATCCCTTAATCAATATTTTGTGGAAACAGGTATATCGCTTGCCTCAATCAATATTTTGTGTAGGCAGGTATACTGCACCCCTCAATCTGTATATTGTGGAAGCAGGTATATAGAACCCCTTATTCAATATTTGGTGGAAGCAGATATATTGCACCCCTCAATCAATATTTTGTGGAAACAGGTATATCACAACCCTCAATCAATATTTTGTGGAAGCAGGTATATCAAACCCATTAATCAGAATGGCCCAGATTACATATCAGTTATTTAATGAGTTATTTTCATCATTTTTTGTGAGCCAAAAACAGGAGTGGAGGTTAACCCTTTCATGACTAAGGGTAATTGATGCCCCAATGTCCAGGTCAAAATTTACAAATCTGACATGCGTCACTTTATGTGGTAATAGCTTTGGAACACTTTTACTTATCCACGCCATTCTGAGATTGTTTTCTCGTGACACATTGTACTTCATGACAGTCATATATTTGAGTCAATATATTTCACCTTTATTTATGAAAAAATCCCAAATTTACCAAAAATTTGGAAAAATTCACAATTTTCCAAATTTCAATTTCTCTGCTTCTAAAACAGAAAGTCATACCTAATAAAATATTTATTACTTAACATTCCCCATATGTTTACTTTGGAAATGTCATTTTATTTTTTTAGGACGTTAGAAGGCTTAGAAGTTTAGAAGCAATTCTTACAAGTTTTAAGAAAATTTCCAAAACCCACTTTTTAAGGACCAGTTCAGGTCTGAAGTCACTTTGTGGGGCTTACATAGTGAAAACCCCCATAAATGACCCCAATGTAGAAACTACACCCCTCCATTTACTCAAAACTGATTTTACAAACTTTGTTAACCCTTTAGGCGTTCCACAAGAATTAAAGGAAAATGGAGATGAAATTTCTAAATTTCACATTTTTGGCAGATTTTCCATTTCATAAAAAAAAATTCTTTAACACATTGAGGGTTAACAGCCAAACAAAACTCAATATTTATTACCCTGATTCCGCGGTTTACATAAACACCCCACATGTGGTCGTAAACTGCTGTACGGGCGCACGGCAGGGCGCAGAAGAAAAGGAATGCCATACGGTTTTTGGAAGGCAGATTGTGCTGGATTGGTTTTCTGAACACCATATTTTTTTCTTTATTTTTCTGCCGATCGTCTTGTGCAGGGGCTCGTTTTTTGCATAAAGTGTTGAGGTTTATAATGGTACCATTTTTGGGTACATTTTTTGATCATTCATTATTACACTTTATGGGGCAAGGTGACGCAAAAATGGGCTGTTTTGGAACAGTTTTCATTTATTTATTTTTACAGCGTTCATCTGAGGAGTTAGGTCATGTGATAGTTTTATAGAGAAGATCGTTACGGACGTGGCAATACCTAATATGTATACTTTTTCTTATTTATTTTAGTTTTACACAATAATAGCATTTCTGAAACAAAAAAAATGATGTTTTAATGTCTCTATAGTCTGAGAACCATAGCTTTTTTATTTTTTGAGCGATTGTCTTAAATAGGATATCATTTTTTGCGGGATGAGGTGACGGTTTGATTGGTACTATTTTGGGGGTCATACACCTTTTTGATCGCTTGCTGTTGCGCTTTTTGTGATGTAAGGTGACAAAAATGGCATTTTTTTACACTTTTTTTTTTAATGGTGTTTATCGGACGGGGTCTATCATGTGATATCTTTATAGAGACGGTCATTACGGACGCGGTGATACCTAATATTTGTCGTTTTTTTATTTTATTTTATTTTTTGAAAAAAAAGGCTTTTTTTATTTTACATTTTTATTTATTTATTTTTTACTTTTATTTATTTTTCACATTTAATTTTTTTTATCAAGTCTCTCTTGGATCATGAAGATCCAGTGGGGCGGATGGCTGTACTATACTTTGCAATGCTCTTGCACGGATCGGGGAAGGGGGGCACGAGGACACTGATTTCAGGCTCTGATCTGCAGAGCGCAGATCAGAGCCTGAAACCGGCATTTTTTCACTGCCGCGATCCGATTGGTTAGTCTGCACAGACTAACCAATCGGATCGATTGCCGGCAAGAGGCCACTCTGATCGATCCCTTGCCGGCATTACTGCACTGTATGCTGTCCGTGACAGCATACAGGGCAGGGGCAGAAGCTATAATCCAAGCGCTTGGATTAAAGAGCTGCCAGAACGTTTATATACGTGGTAGCTGCATGGGGTATGTGCAGCTATCACGTATATATACAGATTGCGGTCGTGAAGGGGTTAAACAGACATAAGGTATAATGGAAAGATCTGCTCCTGTTCTGTGTTTTTGACCCTCACCAGGTTTTGGCTCACAATAACTGACGGAAATAACTGATCAAATAACTGACGTGTGAACAAGGCCTATTTTTTGGAAGCAGGTAAATCAATCCGCCTAATTAGTATTTTGTAAAGCAAGCCTACACTACGTGCAGAATTATTAGGCAAATGAGTATTTTGACCACATCATCCTCTTTATGCATGTTGTCTTACTCCAAGCTGTATAGGCTCGAAAGCCTACTACCAATTAAGCATATTAGGTGATGTGCATCTCTGTAATGAGAAGGAGTATGGTCTAATGACATCAACACCCTATATCAGGTGTGCATAATTATTAGGCAACTTCCTTTCCTTTGGCAAAATGGGTCAAAAGAAGGACTTGACAGGCTCAGAAAAGTCAAAAAGAGTGAGATATCTTGCAGAGGGATGCAGCACTCTTAAAATTGCAAAGCTTCTGAAGCGTGATCATCGAACAATCAAGCGTTTCATTCAAAATAGTCAACAGGGTCGCAAGAAGCGTGTGGAAAAACCAAGGCGCAAAATAACTGCCCATGAACTGAGAAAAGTCAAGCGTGCAGCTGCCAAGATGCCACTTGCCACCAGTTTGGCCATATTTCAGAGCTGCAACATCACTGGAGTGCCCAAAAGCACAAGGTGTGCAATACTCAGAGACATGGCCAAGGTAAGAAAGGCTGAAAGACGACCACCACTGAACAAGACACACAAGCTGAAACGTCAAGACTGGGCAAAGAAATATCTCAAGACTGATTTTTCTAAGGTTTTATGGACTGATGAAATGAGAGTGAGTCTTGATGGGCCAAAAGGCTGGATTGGTAAAGGGCAGAGAGCTCCAGTCCGACTCAGACGCCAGCAAGGTGGAGGTGGAGTACTGGTTTGGGCTGGTATCATCAAAGATGAGCTTGTGGGGCCTTTTCGGGTTGAGGATGGAGTCAAGCTCAACTCCCAGTCCTACTGCCAGTTTCTGGAAGACACCTTCTTCAAGCAGTGGTACAGGAAGAAGTCTGCAAGGTAAGAAAAACATGATTTTCATGCAGGACAGTGCTCCATCACACGCGTCCAAGTACTCCACAACGTGGCTGGCAAGAAAGGGTATAAAAGAAGAAAATCTAATGACATGGCCTCCTTGTTCACCTGATCTGAACCCCATTGAGAACCTGTGGTCCATCATCAAATGTGAGATTTACAAGGAGGGAAAACAGTACACCTCTCTGAACAGTGTCTGGGAGGCTGTGGTTGCTGCTGCACGCAATGTTGATGGTGAACAGATCAAAACACTGACATAATCCATGGATGGCAGGTTTTTGAGTGTCCTTGCAAAGAAAGGTGGCTATATTGGTCACTGATTTGTTTTTGTTTTGTTTTTGAATGTCAGAAATGTATATTTGTGAATGTTGAGATGTTATATTGGTTTCACTGGTAAAAATAAATAATTGAAATGGGCATATATTAGTTTTTTGTTAAGTTGCCTAATAATGATGCACAGTAATAGTCACCTGCACACACAGATATCCCCCTAAAATAGCTAAAACTAAAAACAAACTAAAAACTACTTCCAAAAATATTCAGCTTTGATATTAATGTGTTTTTTGGGTTCATTGAGAACATGGTTGTAGTTCAATAATAAAATTAATCCTCAAAAATACAACTTGCCTAATAATTCTGCACTCCCTGTATAGAACCCCATGATCAATATTTGGTGGAAGAAGGTATAGCAAACTCCTTAATTAGTATTTTGTTAAAGCAGGAATATAGAACATCCTAATCAATATTTGGTGGAAGCAGTGATATCTCAACCCTCAATCTGTATTTTGTGGAAGCAGGTATATCAAACCCCTTATTCAGTATTTTGTGTAAGCAGGTATATCACACCCCTAAATTAAAATTTTGTGTAAGGAGGTATATAAAAAACCCTTAATCACTATTTTGTGGAAGTAGGAATATCACACCACTTAAATCAGTATTTTATGAAAGTAGGTATATCACACCGCTTAATCAGTATTTTGTGGAAGCAGATATTTCATTCATCTTAATCAGTATTTTGTGGAAGCAGGCATATAGAACCCTTTAATCAATATTTGGTGGAAGCAAGTATATTGCACTACTCAATTTGGATTTTGTGGAAGCAGGTATATCAAAACCTTTAATCAATATTTTGTGGAACCAGGTATACCACAACACTCAATCAGTATTTTGTGGAAACAGGTATATAGAAATCCTTAATAATGTTTTGGTGTCTACAGGTATATCACACCCCTCAATCAGTATTTTGTGGAGACAGGTATATAAAAACCTCTTATTCAATATTTTTTGGAAGCATATATATTGCACCCCTTAATCATAATTTGGTTGAAGCAGATATATTGAACCCCATATTCAATATTTGGTGGAAGCAGGTATATCAAACCCTTTAATCAGTATTTTGTGGAAGCAGGTGTATCGTAGACCTCAATCAATATCTGTGGAAGCAGGGATATCAGTCTCCTTAATCAGAATTTGGTGGAAGCAGGTATATCACTTCCCATAATCAGTATTTTGTGGAAGCAGGTATATTGCACTTCTCAATCAGTATTTTGTGGAAGCAGGACTATAGAACCCCTTAATCAATATTTGGCGGAATCAGGTATATCGCAACCCTCAATCTTTATTTTGTGGAAGCACGCATATCAAAACTCTTATTTAGTATTTTGTGGAATCATGTATATCAATCACCTTAATCACTATTTTGTGGAAGTAATTATATCGCACCACTTAATCAGTATTTTGTAGAAGCACATATATCACACCCCTTAATCAGTATTTTGTGGAAGCAGGTATTTCATTAATCTTAATCAATATTTTGTGGAAGCAGGGATATAGAACCCTTTAATCAATATTTGTTGGTAGCAGGTATATTGCATCTCTTAATTTGCATTTTGTGCAAGCAGGTATATCAAATCACATAGTCAATTTTTTGTAGAAACAGGTATATTGCACCCCTCAATCAGTATTTTGTGGAGACAGGTATATAAAAACCTCTTATTCAATATTTTGTGGAAGCATATATATTGCACCCCTGAATCATAATTTGGTTGAAGCAAGTATATTGAACCCCATATTCAATATTTGGTGGAAGCAGGTATATTAAACCCATTAGTCAGTATTTTGTGGAAGCAGGTGTATCGTAAACCTCAATCAATATCTGTGGAAGCAGGAATATCAATCCCCTTAATCAGAATTTGGGGGAAGCAGGTATATCACTCATAATCAGTATTTTGTGGAAGCAGGTATATTGCACTTCTTAATCAGTATTTTGTGGAAGCAGGAATATAGAACCCCTTAATCAATATATGGCGGAATCAGGTATATCTCACCTCTCAATCTTTATTTTGTGGAAGCAGGTATATCAAAACCCTTATTTAGTATTTTGTGGAAGCAGGTATATAAATCCCCTTCATCAGTATTTGGTGGAAGCAGGTATATATAACCCCTTAATCAATATTTGGTGGGAGCAGGCATATCACACCCCTCAATCTATATTTTGTGGAAGAAAGCACATCAAACTTCTTCATCAGTATTTTGCAGAAGCAGTTTATATCACATTTGTCAAACAATATTTTGTGGAAGTAGGTGTATCGCTGGCCTCAATCAATATTTGGTGGAAGTAGGTATATCAATCACTTAATCAATATTTTGTGTAGGCAGGTATATCACACCCCTCAATCTGTATATTGTGGAAGCAGGTGCATAGAACCTCTTAATCAATATTTGGTGGAAGCAGATGTATAGCACCCCTCAATCAATATTTTGTGGAAACAGGAATATTGAAGGCCTCAATCATTATTTGGTGGAAGCAGTGGCGGATCCAGGGGGGGGGGGGCAACGGGGCAATTGCCCCCCCCCTGAGCTGGCAGCGGCGGTGGCAGCGGCAGCGGGTCACAGGGAGATGAGCGCTTCCATTGTGGAAGCGCTCATCTCCAGTCATCTGTATCGCCGTCCTCAGGACAGCGATACAGATGCCTGCCTGTGCTGCGGCAGGGAAGGGAGAAGCGTGTCCCTTTCCCTTCCTCTGATAGGCTGCCGGCCTAGTGCCTGCAGCCTATCAGAGGCCGGCGCAGGCGGCGCAATGACGTAATCGCGCCGCCTGAGCCATACAGCGTGGGACACAGGCCAGGAGAGGCCTGCATCGCATCGCTGACATGGAGCTAAGTATGTGTGTGTGTTTTTTTTTCTTCCATTATATACAATACTTTTACTGGCACCTGGGGGCGGTTATTACTGGCAAAGGGGGGCTATTACTGGCAAAGGGGGGCTCTTATTACTGGCAAAGGGGGGGCTCTTATTACTGGCAAAGGGGGGGCTCTTATTACTGGCAAAGGGGGGCTCTTATTTCTGGCAAAGGGGGGGCTCTTATTACTGGCAAAGGGGGGCTCTTATTACTGGGGGCTGTTATTACTGGCAAAGGGGGGCTGTTATTACTGGCACAAAGGGGCTCTTATTACTGGGGGCTGTTATTACTGGGGGCTGTTATTACTGGAGGCTCTTATTACTGGCTCAGAGGGGCTGTTATTACTGGCACAGAGGGGCTCTTATAACTGGGGGCTGTTATTACTGGCACAGAGAGGCTCTTATTACTGGGGGCTGTTATTACTGGCACAGAGGGGCTTTTATTACTGGGGGCTGTTATTACTGGGGGCTCTTATTACTGGCTCAGAGGGGCTGTTATTACTGGCACAGACGGGCTCTTATTACTGGGGGCTGTTATTACTGGCACAGAGGGGCTCTTATTACTGGGGGCTGCTATTACTGGCACAGAGGGGCTCTTATTATTGGGGGCTGTTATTACTGGCACAGAGGGGCTGTTATTACTGGGGGCTGTTATTACTGGCACAGAGGGGCTGTTATTACTGGGGGCTGTTATTACTGGCACAGAGGGGCTGTTATTACTGGGGGCTATTATTACTGGCACAGGGGGCTGTTATTACTGGGGGCTGCTATTACTGGCACAGGGGGGCTGCTATTACTGGCACAGGGGGGCTATTATTACTGGCACATGATTGGGGGCACTATAGGGGCATCTACTGAGGCCACAAAGAAGGGGTATTTTATATGGGCTCTCTGTACAGTACAATTTTATACTGGGACACATTATGATGGGTACTATGGGGAAGGGGGGAGAGGAGTACTATGGGGTCATCTACGGGGGGCACTAAGAAGGGGTATTTTATACTTGCAAATTATGGGGAACACTGAGGGCATCTACTGGAGCATTTTATACTGGTACATTATGGGGGGCACTAGGAGGAAGGAGGGTGTGGAGCACTATGGGGTCATTTACTAGGGGCACTATATAGGGGTATTTTATACTGGCACATTATGGGGGCACTATGGGAACATTAGCACTGTCACATTATAAGGAGAATTATTTCTACTGGGGGGGGCATTATGGTGGGCTTTATTACTGCCCTATGGTATGAGCCCCCTAGTAGCAGCACCATCCTCTCCCTGCTCTGCTATCCCTCTGCTCCTTCTCCAAATACTTATTATGAATTCTTTCTCATTAGGATAAAACCCATCAGCTCCGCCGAGCCCCCGGCCAAAGTGTGGAAGTGGTGTCCGAGATCCCCAAGTGCCAAGCCAAGTAACTGTGAGTGTTCATGTGAAATATGATTGTTATACACATATAGCATACACTGTGTAGTCTGTTCTATAAGCACTATTGTTTTGTGGCGGAGGACAGAAAATAATCTGAAAGTGCCCCTCCCGAGACCAGGCTCTGGATCCGCCACTGGGTGGAAGCAGGTATATTTGCACCCCTTAATCACTATTTTGTGGAAGCAGGTATAGAAAACCTCTTAATTAGTATTTTGTGAAAGCAGGTGTATTGTAGGTCTCAATCAATATTTTTGGAAGCTGGTTTATCAATAACCTTAATCAGAATTTTGTGGACACAGCTATATTGCACCCCTCAATCAATATTTTGTGGAAGCAGGTATATTGCAGACCTCAATGATTATTTGGTGGAAGCAGGTATATTACACCCCTGAATCACTATTTTGTGGAAGTAGATATATCAAACCCCTTAATCACTATTTTGTGGAAGCAGGTATATCAAAACCCTTATTTAGAATTTTGTAGAAGCAGATATATGAATCCCCTTAATCAGTATTTTGCAGAAGCAGGTATATATAACCCCTTAAAGGGAACCTGTCACCTGGATTTTGGGTATAGAGCTGAGGACATGGGTTGCTAGATGGCCGCTAGCACAACTGCAATACCCGGTCCCCATAGCTCTGTGTGCTTTTATTGTGTATAAAAACCGATTTGATACATATGCAAATTAACCTAAGATAAGTCAGAGCTTGAAAATATGACTCTTCTCTGGTCACACAAGTAAGATATGACTCTTTTATGTTAATTTGCATATGTATCAATTTTATTTTTTTACACAATAAAAGCACACAGAGCGGACTGGGTATTGCAGATGTGCTAGCGGCCATCTAGCAGCCCATGTCCTCAGCTCTATACACAAGATCCAGGTGACAGGTTCCCTTTAATTAATATTTGGTGGAAGCAGGTATACCGCACCCCTCAATCTGTATTTTGTGGAAGAAAGCATATCAAACTCCTTCATCAGCATTTTGCGGAAGCAGGTATACACTACGTGCAGAATTATTAGGCAAATGAGTATTTTGACCACATCATCCTCTTTATGCATGTTGTCTTACTCCAAGCTGTATAGGCTCGAAAGCCTACTACCAATTAAGCATATTAGGTGATGTGCATCTCTGTAATGAGAAGGGGTGTGGTCTAATGACATCAACACCCTATATCAGGTGTGCATAATTATTAGGCAACTTCCTTTCCTTTGGCAAAATGGGTCAAAAGAAGGACTTGACAGGCTCAGAAAAGTCAAAAAGAGTGAGATATCTTGCAGAGGGATGCAGCACTCTTAAAATTGCAAATCTTCTGAAGCGTGATCATCGAACAATCAAGCGTTTCATTCAAAATAGTCAACAGGGTCGCAAGAAGCGTGTGGAAAAACCAAGGCGCAAAATAACTGCCCATGAACTGAGAAAAGTCAAGCGTGCAGCTGCCAAGATGCCACTTAGCACCAGTTTGGCCATATTTCAGAGCTGCAACATCACTGGAGTGCCCAAAAGCACAAGGTGTGCAATACTCAGAGACATGGCCAAGGTAAGAAAGGCTGAAAGTCGACCACCACTGAATAAGACACACAAGCTAAAAAGTCAATACTGGGCCAAGAAATATCTCAAGACTGATTTTTCTAAGGTTTTATGGACTGATGAAATGAGAGTGAGTCTTGATGGGCCAGATGGCTGGATTGGTAAAGGGCAGAGAGCTCCAGTCCGACTCAGACGCCAGCAAGGTGGAGGTGGAGTACTGGTTTGGGCTGGTATCATCAAAGATGAGCTTGTGGGGCCTTTTCGGGTTGAGGATGGAGTCAAGCTCAACTCCCAGTCCTACTGCCAGTTTCTGGAAGACACCTTCTTCAAGCAGTGGTACAGGAAGAAGTCTGCAAGGTAAGAAAAACATGATTTTCATGCAGGACAGTGCTCCATCACACGCGTCCAAGTACTCCACAACGTGGCTGGCAAGAAAGGGTATAAAAGAAGAAAATCTAATGACATGGCCTCCTTGTTCACCTGATCTGAACCCCATTGAGAACCTGGGGTCCATCATCAAATGTGAGATTTACAAGGAGGGAAAACAGTACACCTCTCTGAACAGTGTCTGGGAGGCTGTGGTTGCTGCTGCACGCAATGTTGATGGTGAACAGATCAAAACACTGACAGAATCCATGGATGGCAGGCTTTTGATTGTCCTTGCAAAGAAAGGTGGCTATATTGGTCACTAATTTGTTTTTGTTTTGTTTTTGAATGTCAGAAATGTATATATTTGTGAATGTTGAGATGTTATATTGGTTTCACTGGTAAAAATAAATAATTGAAATGGGTATATATTTGTTTTTTGTTAAGTTGCCTAATAATGATGCACAGTAATAGTCACCTGCACACACAGATATCCCCCTAAAATAGCTAAAACTAAAAACAAACTAAAAACTACTTCCAAAAATATTCAGCTTTGATATTAATGAGTTTTTTGGGTTCATTGAGAACATGGTTGTTGTTCAATAATAAAAGTAATCCTCAAAAATACAACTTGCCTAATAATTCTGCACTCCCTGTTTTGCACTCGTAAATCAATATTTTGTGGAAGAAGGTGTATCGCTGGCCTCAATCTATATTTGGCGTAAGTAGGTATATCAATCCCCTTAATGATTATTTTGTGCAGGCAGGTATATTGCACCCCTCAATCTTTATATTGTGTATGCAGGTATATAGAACCCCTTAATCAATATTTGGTGGAAGCAGATATATCGCACCCCTCAATCAATATTTTGTGGAAACAGGTATATTGCACCCTGAGTCACTATTTTGTGGAAGTAGGTATATCAATACCCCTAATCAGAATTTTGTGGAAGCAGATATATTAATCCCCTTAATCAGTATTTTGTGGAAGCAGGTAAATTGCACCCCTTAGTCATTATTTTGTGGAAGCAGTTATATAGAATCCCTTAATCAATATTTGGTGGAAGCAGGTATACCGCACCCCTCAATCTGTATTTTATGGAAGCAAGCATATCAAAATTCTTAATCAGTATTTTGCGGTAGCAGGTATATCGCAAGCCTAAATCAATATTTAGTGGAAGCAGCTATATCAATCCCTTTAATCAGTATTTTGTGGAAGCAGGTATATAAAACCCATCAATCAGTAATTTGTGGAAGAAGGCATGTCAATCCCCTTAATCAATATTTTGTGGATGCAGGCATATAGAACCCCTTAATCAATATTTTGTGGAAGCAGGTTTATGGTATCCCTCAATCTGTATTTTGTGGAAGTAGGTATATGGAACCCCTAATCAATATTTGGTGTAAGCAGATATATCAATCCCCTTAAACATTATTTTTTGGAAGCAAGTATATTGATCCCCTTATTCAATATTTGGTGGAAGCAGGTATATCAAACCCTTTATTCAGTATTTTGTGGAAGCAGGTGTATCGTAGACCTCAATCAATATCTGTGGAAGCAGGGATATCAATCCCCTTAATCAGAATTTTGTGGAAGCAGGTATATTGCACCTTTAAATTAGTATTTTGTGAAAGCAGGAATATAGAACCCCTTAATCAATATTTGGTGGAATCAGGTACATCACACCCCTCAATCTTTATTTTGTGGAAGCAGGTATATCAATCGCCTTAATAAGTATTTTGTAGAAGCAGGTATATATAACCCCAAAGCAGGTATATCACACCACTCAATCTTCATTTTGTGGAAGAAAGCATGTTAATCTCCATCAGTATTTTGCGGAGGCAGGTATATCACACTCGTCAATTAGTATTTTGTGGAAGCTTGTTTTTCAAATCTCTTAATCAATATTTTGCTGAAGCAGCTGTATCGCTGGCCTTAATCAATATTTGGTGGAAGTAGATATATCAATCCTCTTAATCAATATTTTGTGTAGGCAGGTATATCACATCCCTTAATCTGTATATTGTGGAAGCAGGTATATAGAACCCCTTAATCAATATTTGGTGGAAGCAGATATATCACATTTCTCAATCAGTATTTGGTGGAAACAGGTATATTGAAGGCCTCAATCATTATTTGGTGGAAGCAGGTATATTGCACCACTCCCACTATTTTGTGGAAGCAGGTATATCAAACCCCTTAATCAGTATTTTGTGGAAGAACATGTCTCTTAGGCCTCAATCAATATTTTTGGAAGCAGGTATATCAGTACCCTTAATCAGAATTTTGTGGAAGCAGATATATCAATCCCTTTAATCAGCATTTATAGTAGAAGGTATATATAACCCCTTAATCAATATTTGGTGGAAGCAGGTATATATAACCCCTTAATCAATATTTGGTGGAAGGAGGTATAGTGCACCCCTCTATCTGTGTTTTGTGGAAGCAGTTATATAGAACCGATTAATCAGAATTTTGCTGTAGCAGGTAAATTGCAAGCCCTTAATAAATATTTGGTGGATGACGGTATATCATTCCCCTTCATTAGTATTTTGTGGAAGCAGGTGTATCGTAGGCCTCAATCAATATTTGGTGGAATCAGGTATATCAATCCCCTGCATCATTACTTGTTGGAAGCAGATAGATTGCACCCCATAATCAGTATTTTGTGGAAGCAGGTATATCAAACCTCTTAATCAGTATTTTATGGAAGCAAGTATATCAATCCCCTTATTAGTATTTTGTGGAAAAAGGTATATAGAACCCCTTAATCAATATTTTGTGGAAGCAGGTATAACGCACCACTCAATTACTTTTTTTGTGGAAGTAAAACAAAACGCTGGCTGATCTTAGTGAGACCAGCTACAGAAAACACTGTGGAGCCTAATTTAAGAGTCTCGACACAGCAATCCAAAGTGAAAAGCTCCCTGGGAAACAGTAATATGCAAAATAATTGTGGAGTCTCAGTTATGGGTCTTCAACACAGTGAAAGCCAGATATCCCTCAAAGGAAGGAAAACCAAGCAAAGGGGTGTGTCCATTACAGAGATCACCAAATCCACCATATTAAGTGATCCCTATGTCAAGATCCTGTTCTTTTACAAGCTTTAAGGATGTGACGGGGAAGAGCTAAGCCAGTTATCCATCCACAGACAGCTGTTTCGGGGAGTTGTCCCTCATCAGTGTGGAGTAGGAGTCTGGCTAACCAGGAGCCAGCCGGTCTGTGGATGGATAACTGGCTTAAGTCCTCCCCGTCACATCCTTAAAACTTGTAAAAGAGTGGGATCTTGACATAGGGGCCACTTAATATGGTGGATTTGGTGATCTCTGTGATGGGGACACCCCTTTGCTCAGTTTTCCTTCCTTTGAGGGATATCTGTCTTTCACTGTGTTAAAAACCTATAACTGGGGCTCCACAATTATTTTGCATATTTTGTGGAAGTAGGTATATAAAAACCCCTTAATCAGTATTTTGTGGAGGTAGGTATATCGCCCCCCTCAATAAATATTTTGTGGAAGCAGGTGTATCACAGGTCTCAATGAATATTTGGTGGAAGCAGGTATATCGCACCCCTTAATCAGTATTTTATGGAAGCAGATATCAGTATTTTGTGGAGGCAGGTATATTGCACCCCTCAATAAATATTTTTTGGAAGCAGATATATTGTAGGCCTCAGTCAATATTTGGTAGAAGAAGGTATAGCAATCCCCTTAATCAGTATTTAATGGAACCAGTTGTATCGTAGGCCTTAATCAATATTTGGTGGAAGCAGTTATATCACAACCCTCAATCTATATTTTGTGGAAGCAGGTATATTGCACCCCTCAATCAGTATTTTGTGTAATTAGGTATATTAAACCCCTTAATCAGTATGACCCAGTTCACACATCAGTTTTTTGATCAGTTATTTCCATCAGTTCTTATGAGCCAAAACCAGAAGTGGAGGTTACACATACATAAGGTATAATGGAAAGATCTGCTCCTGTTCTGTGTTTTTAACCCTCACCTGGTTTTAGCTCACAATAACTTATGGAAATAACCGATTAAATATCTGACGTATGAACAAGGCCTATTTTGTGGAATCAGGTATATCAATCCCCTTAATTAGTAATTTGTAAAAGTAGGTATATAGAACCCCTTGATCAATACTTGGTGGAAGAAGGTATATCAAACCCCTTAACCCCTTCCCGACCTATGACGAGTATACACGTCATGGCATTAAACTGTCACCATGTCTGCAGACATGGTGACAGCGTTGAGTGCCGGCTGTTACACACAGCCAGGCACCCAGGGTCAATGCCGAGGGGGGTCCTGTGACCCCCCGTATCAGTGATCACTGCAAACCGCAGGTCAATTCAGACCTGTGGTTCGCAGCGCTTTCTGTAGTTTAAACTTTAAAATTACCAAAATAAAGGTTTTTTACCCCCCCCCCCGCACCCCTGAATGATTTCATGGTGGTGGGAGGTGCAGGGGGGGTGGTGCGGGCGGTGCAGGAGGTGGGCGGTGCGGGAGGCGGGATCGCGATCCCCCGCCCGCCTCCCCTTGAATAATCGTTGGCATCTAATGGGTATACCAAGGTGCCAGCACATTGCTGACACCCTGGTATAAACGGCTGACATCTGTGCTGCGATGTCAGCCGTTTAACCCTTTCCATACCGCGGTCCGTACGGACCGCGGTATGGAAAAGTTAAACAGTCAGGGAGCTCCCTCCCTCTCTCATCGGGGGGCTGCTGTGCCTTTGCAGCCCCCCGATGGGAGAGGGAGAGAGCCCCCAGACAGCCCCCCGACACCCCAGTCCTCACCCTTCCCCGTCTGCGCAGTTGTGGCAGACGGGGAAGGTTCCCATGGCAACAGGATGCCTTCTCAGGCATCCTGCTGTCCATGGTGCTGAACAGATCTGTGCTAAAGGCATATATCTGTTCAGACAAAGTGTAAGTAAAATACAGTGCAGTACTGTATACTATAGTGTACTGTACTGTATTATACAGACATCAGACCCACTGGATCTTCAAGAACAAAGTGGGTCTGTGTCCAAAAAATGTAAAAAAAAGGGAAAAAAGTAAAGATAAAAAAAACATTTATCACTGAATAAAAATTACAAAAATAAAATACACTACACATATTAGGTATCGCCGCGTCCATAACAACTTGATCTATAAAACAATCATGTTACTTTCCCCGCACGGTGAACGCCATAAAAATAAAAAAATAAAAACTATGAGGAAATAGAAATTTTGCCCACCTTACTTCCCAAAAAAGGTAATAAAAGTGATCAAAAAAGTCGCATGTACGCCAAAATAGTGTCAATCAAACCGTCACCTCATCCCGCAAAAAATGAGCCCCTATATGAGACAATCGCCTAAAAACTGAAAAAACTATGGCTCTCAGACTACGGAGACACTAAAACATGATTTTTTTGTTTCAAAAATGATATTATTGTGTAAAACCTAGATAAATAAAAAAGGTAGACATATTAGGCATTGCCACATCCGTAAGAACCTGCTCAATAAAAATACCACATGACCTAACCCCTCAGGTGAACACTGTAATTTTTTTTTTATAAAAACTGTGTCAAAAAAGCAATTGTTTTGTTACCTTACATCACAAAAAGTGTAATAGCAAGCGATCAAAAAGTCATATGCACCAATAGTACCAATCTAACCGTCATCTCATCCTGCAAAAATGATACCCAGCCTGAGACAATCGCCTAAAAACTGAAAAAACTATGGCTCTCAGACTATGGAGACACTAAAACATGATTTTTTTTTGTTTCAAAAATGATATTATTGTGTAAAACCTAAATAAATTAAAAAAAGGTAGACATATTAGGTATTGCCACGTCCGTAGGAACCTGCTCTATAAAAATAGCACCTGATCAGACCTGTCAGATGAACGTTGCAAATAATAAAAAATAAAAACAGTGCCAAAACAGCTATTTTTTGGGAAATTTTCCATTTTAATCAATTTTTTCCGTAACAAAGCAAGAGTTAACAGCCAAATAAAACTCAATATTTATTGGCCTGATTCTGTAGTTTATATAAATGCCCCATTTTTGGTCGTAAACTGCTGTATGGTCACACGGCAGGGCGCAGAAGGAAAGGAATGCCATATGGTTTTTGGAAGGCAGTTTTTGCTGGACTGGTATTTTTGACACCATGTCCCATTTGAAGCCCCCCTGATTCTCCAAAAAGTGACCCCATTTTGGAAACTACACCCCTCAAGGTATTTAAAACTGATTTTACAAACTTTGTTAACCCTTTAAGTGTTCCTCAAGAGTTAGTAGCAAATGGAGATGAAATTTCAGAATTTCAATTTTTTGTTACTTTGCCTCACAAAAAGTGTAATATAGAGCAACCAAAAATCATATGTACCCTAAAATAGTACCAACAAAACTGCCACCTTATCCCGTAGTTTCCAAAATGGGGTCACTCTTTTGGAGTTTCTAACCTAGGGGTGCATCAGGGGGCTTCAAATGGGACATGGTGTCTAAAAACCAGTCCAGCAAAATCTGCCTTCCAGAAACCATATGGCGCACCTTTTCTTTCTACGCCCTGCCGTGTGCTCGTACAGCAGTTTACGACCACATATGGGGTGTTTCTGTAAACTACAGAATCAGGGCCATAAATAATGAGTTTTGTTTAGCTGTTAACCCTTGCTTTGTTACTGGAAAAAATTGATTAAAATTGAAAATTTGCAAAAAAATTGAAATTCTGAAATTTCATCTCCACTTGCCAATGACTCTTGTGGAACACCTAAAGGGTTAACAAAGTTTGTAAAATCAGTTTTTAATACCTTGAGGGGTGTAGTTTCTAAAATGGGGTCATTTTTGGGTTGTTTTAATTATGTAAGCCTCACAAAGTGACTTCAGACCTGAACTAGTCCTTAAAAAATGGGTTTTGGAAATTTTCCGAAAAATGCATCTAAACTTCTAAGCCTTGTAACGTCCGCAAAAAATAAAATGTAATTCCCAAAATGATCCATACATGAAGTAGACATATGGGGAATGTAAAGTCATCACAATTTTTGGGGGTATTACTATGTATTACAGGAGTAGAGAAACTGAAACTTTGACATTTGCTAATTTTTCAAAATGTTTGGTAAATTAGTTTTTTTTTTGTGCAAAATAAAAAAAAATTTGGACTTCATTTTACCAGTGTCATGAAGTACAATATGGGACGAAAAAACAATCTCAGAACGGCCTGGATAAGTAAAAGCGTTTTAAAGTTATTCACACATAAACTGACACTGGTCAGATTTACAAAAAATAGCCTGGTCCTTAAGGTTAAAAATGGCTTGGTCCTGAAAGGGTTAATCAATATTTTGTGGAAACAGGTATATCGCAACAATTTTGATAAAAAAAATTAGATTAAAAAAATCCAATAAGTGTATTTATTGGTTTGCGCCAAAGTTATAGCGTTTACAAACTATGGTACAAAAATGTGAATTTCCTCATTTTGAAGCATTTTTTTCCCTCAGAAAGTGTCATTTTCTGCTAACTTGTGAAAAAAAATTAAATCATACATGAACTCACCATGGCCCTCCGCGAATACTTTCTAAAATGAGGTCATTTGGGGGGTATTTATACTATCCTGGCATTCTAGCACCTCAAGAACATGACAGGTGCTCAGAAAGCACATTGCCGTTGTCCGTGTTTTGCGGATCCACAAAAAAACATACGGACGTCTGAATGGAGCCTTACAGTGTGGTGATCAATGACAGGGGGGTGATCACGGAGTCTATATGGGGTGATCAGGGGTTAATAAGGGGTTAATAAGTGACATGGGGGTGATTGGTGCTACTTACAGAGCTGCCTGTGTCCTCTGGTGGTCGATCCAAGCAAAAGGGACCACCAGAGGACCAGGTAGCAGGTATACAGGGAGTGCAGAATTATTAGGCAAATGAGTATTTTGACCACATCATCCTCTTTATGCATGTTGTCTTACTCCAAGCTGTATAGGCTTGAAAGCCTACTACCAATTAAGCATATTAGGTGATGTGCATCTCTGTAATGAGAAGGGGTGTGGTCTAATGACATCAACACCCTATATCAGGTGTGCATAATTATTAGGCAACTTCCTTTCCTTTGGCAAAATGGGTCAAAAGAAGATATCTTGCAGAGGGATGCAGCACTCTTAAAATTGCAAAGCTTCTGAAGCCTGATCATCGAACAATCAAGCGTTTCATTCAAAATAGTCAACAGGGTCGCAAGAAGCGTGTGGAAAAACCAAGGAGCAAAATAACTGCCCATGAACTGAGAAAAGTCAAGCGTGCAGCTGCCAAGATGCCACTTGCCACCAGTTTGGCCATATTTCAGAGCTGCAACATCACTGGAGTGCCCAAAAGCACAAGGTGTGCAATACTCAGAGACATGGGCAAGGTAAGAAAGGCTGAAAGACGACTACCACTGAACAAGACACACAAGCTGAAACGTCAAGACTGGGCCAAGAAATATCTCAAGACTGATTTTTCTAAGGTTTTATGGACTGATGAAATGAGAGTGAGTCTTGATGGGCCAGATGAATGGGCCCGTGGCTGGATTGGTAAAGGGCAGAGAGCTCCAGTCCGACTCAGACGCCAGCAAGGTGGAGGTGGAGTACTGGTTTGGGCTGGTATCATCAAAGATGAGCTTGGGGGGCCTTTTCGGGTTGAAGATGGAGTCAAGCTCAACTCCCAGTCCTACTGCCAGTTTCTGGAAGACACCTTCTTCAAGCAGTGGTACAGGAATAATTCTGCATCCTTCAAAAAAAACATGATTTTCATGCAGGACAATGCTCCATCACACGCGTCCAAGTACTCCACAGCGTGGCTGGCAAGAAAGGGTATAAAAGAAGAAAATCTAATGACATGGCCTCCTTGTTCACCTGATCTGAACCCCATTGAGAACCTGTGGTCCATCATCAAATGTGAGATTTACAAGGAGGGAAAACAGTACACCTCTCTGAACAGTGTCTGGGAGGCTGTGGTTGCTGCTGCACGCAATGTTGATGGTGAACAGATCAAAACACTGACAGAATCCATGGATGGCAGGCTTTTGAGTGTCCTTGCAAAGAAAGGTGGCTATATTGGTCACTGATTTGTTTTTGTTTTGTTTGTGAAAGTCAGAAATGTATATTTGTGAATGTTGAGATGTTATATTGGTTTCACTGGTAAAAATAAATAATTGAAATGGGTATATATTTGTTTTTTGTTAAGTTGCCTAATAATGATGCACAGTAATAGTCACGTGCACACACAGATATCCCCCTAAAATAGCTAAAACTAAAAACAAACTAAAAACTACTTCCAAAAATATTCAGCTTTGATATTAATGAGTTTTTTGGGTTCATTGAGAACATGGTTGTTGTTCAATAATAAAATTAATCCTCAAAAATACAACTTGCCTAATAATTCTGCACTCCCTGTATTAGATGCTAACAAAACAGCGTCTAATATACCTTTTTGGGGTTAAAAAAAGTCGCATCTACAGCCTGTCAGCGAACGATTGCTGCTGGCAGGCTGTAGATCAACTTCTCAGCTGCGCATCGATGTGAACGGGCGCGCATGTGCGCACGCATTCACACAAAATCTCGGCTCTCACGAGATGACGCGTAGATGCGTGACAGAAGAATAACCCGGCCGCCCGCAGGACGCATCACTGCTTTAGGAGGTCAGGAGGTTGTTAATCAGTATTTTTTGAAGCAGGTGTATCGTAGGTCTCAAACAATATATGTGGAAGCGGGGATATCAATCCACTTAATCAGAATTTTGTGGAAGCAGGTATATCATTCCCCTTATCAGTATTTTTTGGAAGCAGGTATATTGGATCTCTCAATCAATATTTTGTATAAGCAGGTAGATAGAACCCCTTAATCAATATTTGGTTGAAGCAGGTTTATCGCACCCCTCAATCTTTATTTTGTGGAAGCAGGTATGTCAAACCCCTTATTCAGTATTTTGTGGAAGCAGGTATATCAATCCCCTTATTCAGTATGTTGTGGAATCAAGTATATATAACCACTTAATCAATATTTGGTGGTACCAGGTATATTGCAACCCTCAATCTGTATTTTGTGGAAGGAAGAATATCAAACCCCTTCATAAGTATTTTGCGGAAGCAGGTATATCGCACTCGTGAATCAGTATTTTGTGGAAGCTTGTTTAGCAAACCCCCTAATCAATATTTTGTGGAAGCCGGTGTAACATAGGCCTCAATGAATATTTTGTGGAAGTAGGTATATCAATCCCCTTACTCAATATTTGGTGGAAGTAGGTATATTGCACCCCTTAATCAATCTTTTGTCGAAAGTATATTGCAGTAGTGTTGAGCGTGAATATTCGAATTGCGAATTTTTTTCTCGAATATCGCAATTTCGAGATTTCGCGAATATTTTGAATATCGTTCTATATATTTGCGAATTCGAATATTCGTTTATTTTTTATTTTTATTATTATATTTTTTTCTTTCCCACTTCTCTAAAGTTGTTCTTACCTGTCCTTTGGATTCCTGGCTTCCTGGCTGCTCCAGTCAGTGGCGTTTTCAACTTACTGCTATATTCCATATTAGCTAAATTACAATCTAATCTATATGTGTATTTTACGAAATTTCGTAATAGTTAAAATTGCGATGCGAGTAATATAACACGAAATAATCGCATGAAGATTTCAATTTAGCACTGCTATATTCCATATTGGGCTAGAATATGGAATATAGCAGTGCAAAGTTGAAATCTTCATGCGATTATTTCGTGTTATATTACTCACATCGCAATTTCGACTTTTGCAAATGTTCTTAATATTGCTCTAACTTCGTCTTTTAGAATATTACGAATATTCTAAAAGAAGAAGTTAGAGCAATATTACGAAATTTCATAAAATACACATATAGATTGTAATTTAGCTAATATAGTGCTATGATCCCTTTTTTTTCCTCTATTTTTTTTTTTTGCCTCTTCTGAACTTAAGTTTTGTAAAATATGTACACTATTAAAAAATATTACTCTAGCAGTATATTAGCTTAAATACAATCTATGTGTATTTTACAAAATTTCGTAATATTGCTCTAACTTCGTACGAAATAATCGCATGAAGATTTCAACTTAGCACTGCTATATTCCATATTCTAGCCTAATATGGAATATAGCAGTGCTAACTTAGCACAGCTATATTCCATATTAGGCTCGAATATAGAATATAGCAGTGCTAAGTTGAAATCTTCATGCGATTATTTCGTATTATATTACTCGCATCGCAATTTCGGCTTTTGCAAATCTTCTTAATATTGCTCTAACTTCGTCATTTAGAATATTACGAATATTCTAAAAGACGAAGTTAGAGCAATATTACAAAATTTCGTAAAATACACATAGATTGTATTTAAGCTAATATACTGCTATAGTAATATTTTTTAATAGTGTACATATTTTACAAAACTTAAGTTCAGAAGAGGCAAAAAAAAAATAGAGGAAAAAAAAGGGATTATAGCACTATATTAGCTAAATTACAATCTATATGTGTATTTTATGAAATTTCGTAATATTGCTCTAACTTCTTCTTTTAGAATATTCGTAATATTCTAAGAGACGAAGTTATAGCAATATCACGAAATTTCGTAAAATACACATATTAGCCTAGCCATAGTCAATTAGCATAGGAACGTTGCCTTATACTATCAAGATAAATAATCGCAATACGCGAAAAAATAATCGCATATTATTCGCGATAATTGGAATAATTACGAATATTCGATTTCGACGAATATAACACAAATATTCATTAGAATATTCGCAAAATATCGCGAAATCGAATATGGCACCTCCCGCTCATCACTATATTGCAGGCCTCAATCAGTTTTTTGGGGGAAACAGGTATATCACTCCCGTTGCAAATAGTTGTTCCAATAGCGTTTTTCTCTCTATATACCTGCGTTATCATAGCAGAACCGCACACAACTGCTGCACTATACAAATGCACTTTATATTTTCTATGTTAGAAAGTATAATATAGGTATATCACACCCCTCAATCTGTTTTTTTGGGGGACAACAGGTATATTACTCAATTTGCAATTAATTAATCCAATAAAGTTTGTCCCTCTATGTAGCTGGGGTATTGCAGCAGAACAGCACACACATCTGCTGCACTATACAAATGCACTATAGCATACTTTCTTTGTTAGAAAGTATATTATAAGTATATCACACCTATTGATAGCACACCTATACCAGTCCTTAAAAGGAGTTTTGTGGCCTTATTAGCTAATGTTTGGTGTCCCTAACAGTCTGTCCCTGCTCTACAAAGCAACCTCTCCCTACACTGGCAAAACACATGTCAAAATGGCTGCCAGATCAGGTTCTGTTATAGGGTGGGGGTGTGTCCATGTGCTGAAATGTCTCAATTGGCTGTCCTGTCCCACCTGATGGATGTGTCATGGGTCAAAGTTTGGCGCAATGCAAAGAATATGGCACATGCAAACTTCGCATGTTCGGCAAATTGCGAATGAGCAAATTTGCCGTGAAACGACTGCCTGGCAAACCGCAAGGGCATCTCTAGCCATAACTATTGTACAAACTGGATTCCAAAAAAGTTGGGACACTACACAAATTGTGAATAAAAACTGAATGCAATGATGTGGAGATGGCAAATGTCAATATTTTATTTGTAATAGAACGTAGATGACAGATCAAACGTTTAATCCGAGTAAATGTATCATTTTAAAGGAAAAATACGTTGATTCAAATTTTCACGGTGTCAACAAATCCCCAAAAAGTTGGGACAAGTAGCAATAAGAGGCTGGAAAAAGTAAATTTGAGCATAACAAAGAGCTGGAAGACCAATTAACATTAGGTCAATTGGCAACATGATTGGGTATAAAAAGAGCTCCTCAGAGTGGCAGTGTCTCTCAGAAGCCAAGATGGGTAGAGGATCACCAATTCCCACAATCTTGCGCAGAAAGATACTGGAGAAATATCAGAAAGGTGTTACCCAGCGAAAAATTGCAAAGACTTTGCATCTATCATCATCAACTGTGCATAACATCATCCGAAGATTCAGAGAATCTGGAACAATCTCTGTGCGTAAGGGTCAAGGCCGTAAAACCATACTGGATGCCCGTGATCTCCGGGCCCTTAAATGACACACAAGGGCAGGAATGCTACTGTAAAGGAAATCACAGAATGGGCTCAGGAATACTTCCAGAAACCATTGTCAGTGAACACAATCCACCGTGCCATCCTCCGTTGCCAGCTGAAACTCTACAGTGCAAAGAAGAAGCCATTTCTAAGCAAGATCCACAAGCTCAGGCGTTTTCACTGGGCCAGGGATCATTTAAAATGGAGTGTGGCAAAATGGAAGACTGTTCTGTGGTCAGACGAGTCACGATTCAAAGTTCTTTTTGGAAATCTGGGACGCCATGTCATCCGGACCAGGACAAGGACAATCCAAGTTGTTATCAGCGCTCAGTTCAGAAGCCTGCATCTCTGATGGTATGGGGTTGCATGAGTGCGTGTGGCATGGGCAGCTTACATGTCTGGAAAGGCAACATCAATGCAGAAAAATATATTCAGGTTCTATGCTCCCATCCAGACGTCATCTCTTTCAGGGAAGACCCTGCATTTTTCAACAAGATAATGCCAGACTAGTGTTGAGCGCGAATATTCGAATATCGAATTTTTTTCGCGAATATCGGCACTTTGCTAATTCGCGAATATTTTGAATATAGTGATATAAATTCGATATTTCGAATATTCTTTTTTTTTTTTTTTTCTATTGTTATATTTTTTTCTTTCCCACTTCCCTAAAGTTGTTCTTACCTGTCCTTTGGATTCCTGGCTTCCTAGCTGCTCCAGTCAGTGCCCGTTGCACGCTTCTGCCGACTTCCATGCTCATGGAGCGTCCCCATCACCATGGGAACGTCTCCATATACTAGAATGTACTGTCGGATTTGAGAATTACGTTGAAATCGCAATTCGATTATTTCAAGTTATAATAATCGAATTTCGATTTTAACTTAAAGGCTACTCTCCTATTGAAATAGCAATGCGATTAATTCAAGTTATAAAAATCGAATTTCGATTTTAACTTAGCACTGCTATATTCCATATTCGTTAATTCTAGCCTAATATGGACTATAGCAGTGCTAAGTTAAAATCGAAATTCGATTATTATAACTTGAATTAATCGAATTGCGATTTCAACTTGGACCTGGTTTACTATGGTTGGCTTGGTAGAATTAGCGAATATGACGAATATATTTGTTATATTCCACAAAACGAATATAACGAATGTATTCGTCATATTCCACAAAACGAAGATAACGAATGTAAACTGCATCTTCGTTTTAGCTACCTATTCGTCAACTTCGCTAATTCTAGCAATCATATAGGAAAGTTTACTATAGAGACAGCTAAGTTTAATTCGCTATGCGAATATATGACTGTTTTTTTTTAAAATAAATAGTATAATTATAATAATTATCAGGTATTATAATTATTCTATTTTTTTTTTAGCACTGCACATTCACTTTACAATCTCTGCTGCGATAAAAAAAATCAGTTTTGATATTTTTTATCAACCACAGCGGCCTCCGGTACTTCGCTAGCCTCCCATTTGTAAGACAGGCTTGCTTTTTTTCTTGGGTAGTCTCAGGGAATACCCCTAAATTTAGTTGCCCAAATGTCAAACAAGGGGTATTCTTCTGAAGAGGCCTACAGGCTTCTGACCCAGTCGGATGAGGAATGGGAACCCTCATCTGATGAATCTAGCGGGTCAGAATATGAACCTGTAGAAAGCAGTAGCAGTCTGACTCAAAGTTCGGACGAGGAGGTTGAGGTCCCTGATACCACCAGGCGTACCTAGCCCCGTTTCGCTAGGCCACAGGTTGCGCAGAATCCGCTTCAAGGGCAGCAGAGTGGGGCTGGCGCTGTAGGATTACGTGGTGAGGCATACACCAGCAGAGCAGCCCATCCTGGACCTAGTACCAGCACTACCGTAGAACATGGTGAAGTGGCGAGCACCAGAAGGGCAGTTGAAGCGGGTACGGTGGCACGTGCATTAGTTACCCCGTCGCAGCCACCGCAAAGACGGGCCCGTAGACCCCCTAGAATCCCTGAGGTGCTGGCAAACCCTGATTGGCAGTCCCCAACTTCAGCCGCACCTGTAGTTCCCCCTTTCACCGCCCAGTCTGGAGTACGAGTTGAGACAGCTCAGATCGGTTCGGCCCTGGGATTTTTTGAGCTGTTCTTGACTGCGGAGCTCTGGGACTTAGTTGTGGCAGAAACAAATCGGTATGCCACACAGTTTATAACCGCCAACCCGGGAAGCTTTTATGCCCAGCCTTTCCGGTGGAAACCAGTCCAAGTTTCCGAAATAAAAATTTTGCTGGGCCTTCTCCTCAACATGGGTCTAACTAAAAAGCATGAATTGCAGTCATATTGGTCCACGAACCCGATTCATCACATGCCCATGTTCTCTGCTGCTATGTCCAGGACACGATTTGAGACCATCCTGCGTTTCCTGCACTTTAGTGACAATAGCACCTCTCGTCCCAGAGGCCACCCAGCTTTTGACCGGCTCCACAAAATTCGGCCCCTCATAGACCACTTCCACCAGAAATTTGCAGATTTGTATACCCCAGAGCAAAACATCTGCGTAGACGAGTCCCTAATACATTTTACCGGGCACCTTGGCTTCAAACAATACATCCCAAGCAAGCGCGCCCGGTATGGGGTCAAATTGTATAAGCTCTGTGAAAGGGCCACAGGCTATACCCACAAATTTTGTGTCTATGAGGGAAAAGATCAGACCCTGGAGCCGGTCGGTTGCCCTGACTACCTGGGGAGCAGTAGGAAGACAGTCTGGGACTTGGTGTCACCCTTATTTGGCAAGGGGTATCATCTTTATGTGGACAATTTCTAAACAAGTGTGGCCCTCTTCAGGCATTTGTTTCTAGAACAGATTGGCTGCTGTGGCACCGCGCGAACTAGTCGCGCGGGCTTCCCCCAGCGGCTCATTACCACCCGTCTTGCAAGGGGGGAGAGGGCTGCCTTGTGTAACCAAGAACTGCTTGCGGTGAAATGGAGAGACAAGCGTGATGTTTACATGCTCTCCTCCATTCACGCAGACACGACAATACAAATTGAGCGAGCAACCCAGTGTCATTGAAAAGCCCCTCTCAGTCCACGACTATAACCTTCACATGGGAGGGGTGGACTTCAATGACCAGATGTTGTCTCCGTATTTAGTTTCCCGACGCACCAGACGCTGGTATAAGAAGGTGTCTGTATATTTGATTCAATTGGCTCTGTATAATAGTTTTGTTCTCTACAGTAAGGCTGGGAGAACAAGATCCTTCCTAAAATTTCAGGAAGAGATCATCGAGAACCTCCTGTATCCAGGAGGTTCCACGGCCCCATCCACCAGTGTAGTTAGCCGTCTACACGAGCGACATTTCCCCAATGTCGTTGCTGGTACCTCAACCCATCTGTCACCCTGAAAAAAATGTGTCTGTAGCAGGAGTGGAATAAGGCGTGACACCCGCTATTTCTGTCCTGACTGCCCTGACCACCCTGCCCTATGCTTAGGGAATGTTTCCGGAAGTACCACACACAGGTACACCGAGCATAGGGATCACATCTCACCAGGACAGGCACACAGGGCTATTAGGGCCCATTTACACACAGAGCTGCTGCAAACCTCTCCTTTCACCTGGGACAAAGTGCATAATGTACTTTGCCACATCTTTGGGCGATTTGCGCTTTGCACATTGTCCCATGGGGAAGGAGAGGTTTGTCCTATAAAGGTAAAAAAAAAATAATAAACTAAAAAAAAAAATCACCAGTAAGCAAAAAGGTTAACGTTCAGTTCAAAAAGTTAAAGTTTATATGTTCTGTTCAAAAGTTATTATAAAGTTAATAAAATTAATTGCGTTGCAGCCTGGTTTTTTCTTTTTTTTTTTTTTTAACTTATAGGTGGACCAACCGATCGACTAGCTGCAGCACTGATGTGCATTCTGACAGAAGCATTGCGCTGCTGTCAGATTACACACAAGTCGGTGTATGCGGCGCTGCAAGACGTGATTTCTCCTCTGCAGTAAAAGATACGTTTGCCAAGGCATATGAGCTGAGGAGGTGGCGGTGTTCCTATGCTTTGGCAAACACTTTGTATATAAAAAAATATAATCCCGGCAATGATTTATTCATCCACATCGATTGATGTGAATGGAGAAATCTGGTTTGCCAGGGCATACAAGATAAGTGGGTATGGATGTTGGGTGGAGCTCCTATGTCCTGCCAAATGCCTTTCCCCTCCTTTTTTTTTTTGGCAGAAAATTTTTCATCCACATTGATCGATGCAAATGAAGAAATCTGTGCCGTTCATTTTTTTTTCTTTCAGCCCAGAGGCTGAACGGAAAAAAAAATCTCATTACTGCCCTGGCATTCTAGGGGCCCTAATGTGTGGTAAGTAGTTTGCAATCAAAATGTGTAAAAAATGGCCTGTGAAATCCGAAAGGTGCTCTGTGGAATGTGTGCCCCTTTGCCCACCTTGGCTGCAAAAAAGTGTCACACATCTGGTATCGCCGTACTCAGGAGAAGTTGGGGAATGTGTTTTGGGGTGTCATTTTACATTTACCCATGCTGGGTGAGAGAAATATCTTGGCAAAAGACAACTTTTCTCATTTTTTTTATACAAAGTTGGCATTAGACCAATATATTTATCTCACCCAGTATGGGTATATGTAAAATGACACCCCAAAACACATTCCCCAACTTCTCCTGAGTACGGCGATACTTGATGTGTGACACTTTTTTGCAGCCTAGGTGGGCAAAGGGGCACACATTCCAAAGTGCACCTTTCGGATTTCACCGGTCATTTTTTACAGATTTTGATTGCAAACTTCTTCTCACACATATGGGCCCCTAAAATGCCAGGGCAGTATAACTACCCCACAAGTGACCCAATTTTGGAATGAAGACACCCCAAGGTATTTTGTGATGGGCATAGTGAGTTCATGGAAGTTTTTATTTTTTGTCACAAGTTAGTGGAATATGAGACTTTGTAAGAAAAAAAAAATCTGCATTTTCCGCTAATTTGTAACAAAAAATAAAAAGTTCTATGAACTCACTATCCCCATCAGTGAATACCTTAGGGTGTCTACTTTCTGAAATGGGGTCATTTGTGGGGTGTTTGTACTGTCTGGGCATTGTAGAACCTCAGGAAACATGACAGGTGCTCAGAAAGTCAGAGCTGCTTCAAAAAGCGGAAATTCACATTTTTGTACCATAGTTTGTAAATGCTATAACTTTCACCCAAACCATTTTTTTTTTACCCAAACATTTTTTTTATTCAAAGACATGTAGAACAATAAATTTTGCGAAAAATTTATATATGGATGTCGTGGTTTTTTTTGCTAAATTTTACAACTGAAAGTGAAAAATGTCATTTTTTTGCAAAAAAATTGTTAAATTTTGATTAATAACAAAAAATTAAAAATGGCAGCAGCAATGAAATACCACCAAATGAAAGCTCTATTAGTGAGAAGAAAAGGAGGTAAAATTCATTTGGGTGGTAAGTTGCATGACCGAGCAATAAACGGTGAAAGTAGTGTAGTGCAGAAGTGTAAAAAGTGGCCTGGTCATTAAGGGGGTTTCAGCTAGCGGGGTTGAAGTGGTTAAAGAAGATTATAGGCAGAGAATAGGTGATTAGGAGGGATAGTATAAGAATATTATACTGAGAGAATAGGAGATATATTTGGGAATTTGTGGTAGTTTTTTTAAACTAAAAACTAGTTTCTATTTACCATTTTAAATTAGGCATTTTTTGTGCGCTATAGCAGTGTTAATAAACACGTTGTACATTGCTGTTAGGTAAAGGGTGGATATGAGCAAGCAAAAACATTTCACATCAGTAACACAAATTATAACTTTGCTATTGATTATGTTACTGCATCACAGTGTCTAGTTCAAAAGCCAACTATCATCACTGCAAAAAAAATATTGCATTGGCACACCCAAGTTTTACTGAACGTGTGTTATTCTTTGAAGAAAAGCATTTAATTATTTTGCCGCAATAATAATATGGCATTCAGAACATTATTATAATTTTGTTACATCTGTGTATCCCAAACCCATCATTTTATATATATTGAAAAGCCATGAGTTTTAATTTATAATAAAATGTCTGGAAAACAAAAGAGTGCAAAAGAAGAAATCGAGGTTTTGTCATCTGAAAGCAGCAGTAGAAGCACTAGCTATCCAGCGAGTAGTAGTAGTGGTACTTATAGCCATGGTGGTGGCAGTCGGGCAAATACAGAGCATAGAATGAGGAGTTAGACCAAGGAACCCATGACGACATATCACATCACAGTCTGATAAAAGTGGTGGGGAGGATGAGGACTTTGATTATGTACTGGACATGACCTGGAAGCCAGATCAGGATTCAGAGGAGGGGTAACATCAGAGCAAGAGGGTGGTGACACCAGAAGCAATAAAGAGTAGAGGTGACATAGGGCCAAAACCTCCCCAAAAAGCTGCCAGGGCTAGATTTGCTTCCATTGTAGTTAGCACAGGAAATGGTGATGCAATTTATACAAGATTGGTTGCCTCTAGCTCTGTGAGAGCAACTCCCATATGGCGTTTTTTTCTCTCTACAAGATAGTGCCCTTTGTGTGGCACATACTGTTTTACTTAATTAAAACTTGTCATGTCAATACGGAAATGTGGCACACTTACGTATGTTCATCAAAATTTTATTCTACTGTATGACAGTTTTACTTTTGACCAGCTGTCCATTTCTTTATTAAAAAAAAAAAGTTTAAAATTGTTGTGTTCTCAACAACTACACGCATCCACAAAAAAACACCTCTAATGCATCACCTGTTCCATGCTATGCTGCTACTACTATTGCGGCCACGTTCACGTTATTACCCTTCACTTTCTACATCCTCACTGCACTGCTGCTAATCTCAATTAAAAGGGGGATTTTTCCAGGTTTGTTCAGAACAAGCCACTCTTTCTTCTGACAAGTAACACTTATCTGTGTATAAATACAGGCGGGCATTCTGCGCATGTTAACGCATAATTTTTAGATGCTTGTGTAGAACGAGCCACTCTTTCTTCTGACATTAACATATGTTTGTGTGTGTATAAAAAGGGGCACAGCAGCCTCTCCATATTGAGGCATAAGTTTCTGATGCTTGATCCCAACAAGACATAGTTTTTTCCCCATAACACCATGTGGATTTAAATACCATCTGCCCAGGATAAGGGACAATTTTTGGAAGCTTTCCAATATGAAAAAGTATAACACTGTTTATTACTATATTCAAGAGCTTAAAAGGAAGGGAAGGAGAGAGAGAGAGCAAAAATGCATTAACCCCTTAAGGACCCTGACATTTTTCACCTTAAGGACCAGGGCATTTTTTCAGTTTCAGTTTTACTTAATAAAGCATTTTTGAAAAAAAATAAATAATAATTGTGTCTCTATAATATGAAAGCCATATTTATTTTTTGGGCGACTGTCTTATGAAGGAGCTAATTTTTTTCGGGGTAAGATTACAGTTTAGCGTACATATGACTTTTTGATCGCTTGGTATTTAATTTTTTGTGATTTATGGTGACAAAAAAATTCTTTTTTGACACACTTTTTTGTGTTTTTCATCTGAGGGGTTAGGTCATAAGATAGTTTTATACAGCAGATTCTTACGGATGCGCAATACCGAATATGTACACTTTTTTATTTATTTAAGTTTTACACAATAACAGCATTTTTTAAACAAAAAAAAAATCATGTTTAGTGTCTCCATATTCTGAGAGCCATAGTTTTTCTTTATTTTTTGGGCAATTGTCCTAGGTAGGATAAAAATTTTTGTAGGCTGAGATGATTTGATGGGTTTGATTGGTACAATTTTGGGGTGCGTATGACTTTTTGATCACTTGGTATTATACTTTTTTGTGATGTAAGGTGACAAAAAATGGCTTTTCTGACACAGTTTTTTTATTTATTTTTTTACCGTGTTTACGTGAGGGGTTAGATTATCGATGTTTTTAGAGCAGGTTGCCATGGACGTGGCAATACCTAATATGTATACTTTTTTATTTATTTAAGTTTTACACAGTATTAAGGCTGGTTACAGCCTGTATTTGTGGGCGGGGCTGCTGGCCATATCTTTCCACGCGACCTCCCCCTGAGGACGGTCGCTTCATGCAGGCTTTCTCCGTTCCGCCCGTCACTTCCGGTGCGCGGTCGCGTCACTTCCGGGTGAGTCTCGGCTCGGGGCAGCGTTCGTCCATCGCCCGGCCGGGCTCGGCCGGTCTCTCTCTTCCCTCCAGTTCCGAGGGAGCCTCCTCTTCTCAGGTCGGTTTTGTTCCTCAGCAGGGTTCGGCGGGTCCGGCGCCTGCAGCGCTTCAGGTGGGGGCGCACTGTTCCGCTCGGCTCCCCCTGCGCCTCAGGTCTTCAGCGGTGTAGCAGAGCTGGAGTGTGTTAAAAAAAAAAAAAAAAAAAAAGCACACACTGCTCTGCTGCCCGTGTTCCATTTTCTTATGCTTTTGTTTTATCCAGCAGGTTCCTCAAATGTTATGTGGTTCCCCATATGCCATCCGGGCCCCCATGTTCCGGGCTTCTTGTGGTCGGATCGGCGTGCGTTCCAGCGTGGAACGCACGCCGATACCTGCTCCTACATCTGGGTCTCCTGCTCTCCCTGCGACTTGGGACGGGGGGCCCTGTTCCCCAGTCCACCCGTCCACATGGTCACCCCCCACCACAACCACAATCATGGGTACAACAGGTTGGCCTCTGTAATTGATGGATATGAATGGCCGGATGTAACTGACATGGAAGAGTGTGAACGCCCTTCTCTGTCCATTAGTCACAAGAAGGCTAAATCGGCCTATAAAGCAAGCCATCTTGGGATAAAACATTTCTTGTACTGATAATAACGTTGCATTTTTATTTTTTCATCCCGTCAGTACAGTAAAGTAATTGAGTATTGAATAATACATTCATATTCTGGAAAAGGGTTTCTGATTCGGAGCCAAGAGTTTATTTCCTTAAAGATTTCCTTCTAAATGTTTTCTTTTAAATTCAAACTGCTCTTGCGAATTCTACCTTTGTTCCGTGCTTGTGCATCACTCCATATGTTTTCCGCCCCGGGGCATTGGTTTATGGCGCGGCAGCGTGGTGCCGCCCTCCTGTGCACACAGGACTGGCGGCTGTGTCTGCCGCCCTCCTGGGCGCATGCGTCTGGCACCATTGCAGTGCCGTCCTCGCATGCTCAGGTTTGGCACAAGCTGCCCCGCCGCCCTCCTGTGCACATGCGTGTGGCACCACCGTGTTACACCTGGGTGCTGATTATTGTTTGTTGTCTATACTTGGGTCTGTTTTCCATGCTTCTTATCTCGCTTGCCTAGGCTCATTCTGCCTCCGTCATCCTGGATCACCCAGGCTCGTTCTGCCTCTGTCATCCTGGATCACCCAGGCTCGTCCTGCCTCTGTCATCCTGGTTCGCCCAGGCCCATTCTGCCTCTGTCATCCTGGATCACCCAGGCTCTCCTAAAGCAATGTTTAAAAATAATGACAATATTAAAGCTAATTGGTACAAGTTCTTCTTTAGTCCACCGGACCTGGGGGTATCCACAACTGTAATCAGGTATAATTGCATGTATTGTTTCTATTTTTCATTTATTTTGCAGTACATTCCAGCCGAGAAGCCATGGTTAGCAGGCACGGGGCTGGCCGGCCTGTTTCTCCATTCCACCCTCCTGAGCACTTGGTTATAGCGCAGTGGTGTGATGCCACGCTCCTGTGCACACGTGTGCGGCACCCCTATCTTATGCCACCCTCCTGGGCGCATTACACGGCTTGCGGTGTTGTGCCACCCTCCATGCTCGGGTACCTGGCACAGCTGTCTCGTGCCGCCCTCCTGTGCACATGCGTGTGGCTCTGCCATGTTTTTCCGCCCTGCCACATGTATGGGGGAGGGCGCGATAACCCTTAAACGGGCCCTTCCTTTCTCAGGTGCAGCGGCTGTTCCGGTTGTCTTATGTGCCATTTCGGGCTCGGGGCTGTCTTCATGAGCTTGTTGTCTTCATCTAGGTGCTGATAAATTTTTCCAAAATGAATAGGGCTGCAGTACCGTCTGATATCCAGTCTTCCGGTTCGGCCAAGTTGCTGCTCAGCTTCCCGAATTTCTTCAGGTATCACGCACACGTCACTTTGTCCGTTTTCCATGCTTCTTGTCTCGCTCTCACACTTCATCTATAGTCTCCCTGGATCACCCAGGCTCGTTCCGTCTGTCATCCTGGATCTCCCAGGTACACGCTGTCTCTGGTTCACGCTGCCTCTGTCATCCTGGATCGCCCAGGCCCACGCTGCCTCTGTCATCCTGGATCGCCCAGGCCCACGCTGCCTCTGTCATCCTGGATCGCCCAGGCCCACGCTGCCTCTGTCATCCTGGATCGCCCAGGCCCACGCTGCCTCTGTCATCCTGGATCGCCCAGGCCCACGCTGCCTCTGTCATCCTTCCTTGCTCCCTGTCCACGGCCCTCCGTTCCCCCATCTTCCTTCTCTTCCTGTCTCTCCTAAAGCGGTGTCCATTAAAATAATAAGAATAAAATCTAATTGGTTCAAGTACTTCCTCAGTACACCGGACCTGGGGGCATCTCCAACTGTAATCAGGTACAATTGCATGTATTGTTTTCTATTTTTCATTTATTTCACAGTGCATTTCAGCCGAGGAGCCATGGTTGGCATCAGTTGGCAGGCACGGGGCTTGCCGGCCTGTTTTTCCATTCTGGTGGGAGTGGGCTGGTCCTGCTTCTGCTGGGGGGAGAGTTCAAGTATGAAGACAGAGAGGGGAGGGAGCGTATGCCAGAGCTTCTATTCCTGGGAACAGAAAAAAAAAAAAAAAAAGTGTCTAAGGTTGTCTTAGTAGTGGGGTTCAGTTGCCGTGCTATTTTTCGGTTTCCTAATGTACCATTTTGGGCACTATTTTCTTAAATCAAACACGGCTGCGGTACTGTCTGATATTCAGTCCTCCCGATCAGCCAAGTAGCCGCTCATCAGCTTCCCGAACTCTTCAGGTATCAGGCATACCTCTTCTGTCTGTCTTCCCTGCTTCTTGACACACTCTCACGTCATCCTAAGTCCCCTGGCGGGTCCGCCCAGGCTCACTCTACCCCTGTCATCCAGGATCGCCCTGGCCCGTTCTGTCGTCCTGGGTCGCCCAGGCTCGCTCTGTCTCTGCCATCCTGGATCGCCCAGGCTCGCTCTGCTTCTGTCATCGCGGTTCGCCCAGGCTCGCTCAGCTCTTGTCATCCTGGATCGCCCAGGCTCGCTCAGCTCTTGTCATCCTGGATCGCCCAGGCTCGCTCCGCCCCTGTTATTCTGGATCGCCCAGGCTCGCTCTGTCTCTGCCATCCTGGACCGCCCAGGCTCGCTCTGCTCCTGTCATTCTGGTTCGCCCAGACTCGCTCTGCCCCTGTCATCCTGGATCGTCCAGGCTCGCTCCACCCCTGTCATCCTGGATCGCCCAGGCTCGCTCCGCCCCTGTCATCCTGGATCGCCCAGGCTTGCTCCGCCCCTGTCATCCTGGATCGCCCAGGCTCGCCCTGCTCTCGTCATCTTGGTTCGCCCAGACTCGCCCTGCTCCTGTCACCCTGGATCGCCTAGGCTCGCTCTGCCCCTGTCATCCGGGATCGCCCAGGCTCGCTTTGCCCTTGTCATCCTGGATCGCCCAGGCTCGCTCTGCTCCTGTCATCCTGGATCGCCCAGGCTCGCGCTGCTCCTGTCATCCTGGATCGCCCAGGCTCGCTCTGCTCCTGTCATCCTGGATCGCCCAGACTCGCTCTGCCCCTGTCATCCTGGATCGTCCAGGCTCGCTCCGCCCCTGTCATCCTGGATCGCCCAGGCTCGCTCCGCCCCTGTCATCCTGGATCGCCCAGGCTCGCTCCGCCCCTGTCATCCTGGTTCGCCCAGGCTCGCCCTGCTCTCGTCATCTTGGTTCGCCCAGACTCGCCCTGCTCCTGTCACCCTGGATCGCCTAGGCTCGCTCTGCCCCTGTCATCCGGGATCGCCCAGGCTCGCTTTGCCCTTGTCATCCTGGATCGCCCAGGCTCGCTCTGCTCCTGTCTTCCTGGATCGCCCAGGCTCGCTCTGCTCCTGTCATCCTGGATCGCCCAGGCTCGCTCTGCTCCTGTCATCCTGGATCGCCCAGGCTCGCTCTGCTCCTGTCATCCTGGATCGCCCAGGCTCGCTCTGCTCCTGTCATCCTGGATCGCCCAGCCTCGCTCTGCTCCTGTCATCCTGGATCGCCCAGGCTCGCTCTGCTCCTGTCATCCTGGATCGCCCAGGCTCGCTCTGCTCCTGTCAGCCTGGATCGCCCAGGCTCGCCCTGTCTGTCATTCGGCATCGCCCAAGCTCACTCTGCCTCTCTCATCCTGGATCGCCCAGGCCCACGTTGCCTCTCTCATCCTGGATCGCCCAGGCCCACGTTGCCTCTCTCATCCTGGATCGCCCAGGCCCACGTTGCCTCTCTCATCCTGGATCGCCCAAGCTTGCCCTTCCGCTGTCATCCTGGACCGTCACTTACCAACTACCCAGTGCCTTCCCGGCTCGCTCAGGTCATTTAACAGCCCAGCTCCTGCCTGAATCACTCTGGCCCTTGTTACTTCCCGTGTCGGTCGGTCCAATTATCTATTTCCCTCCTACAGCGTGGGTAGTCTTTTTGCCCACTTATTCAGGCCTACCCCGCACTGGCTCCGGGCACAGTTCAGCCAGATGGATTATGGAGGGTGATAGGCATCCCTCCCGACTCCACGCCAATGTACACCTCAGCCCCTGCCACAAGTATTAAGGCTGGTTACAGCCTGTATTTGTGGGCGGGGCTGCTGGCCATATCTTTCCACGCGACCTCCCCCTGAGGACGGTCGCTTCATGCCCCACCCTCCCGACCCTTCTTCTTTCATTTCACTCTCTTGGGTGGCCCACTTATTCAGGCCTACCCCGCACTGGCTCCGGGCACAGTTCAGCCAGATGGATTATGGAGGGTGATAGGCATCCCTCCCGACTCCACGCCAATGTACACCTCAGCCCCTGCCACAAATAATATCATAAAAAAACAAAAAATCATGTTTTAGTGTCTCCATATTCTGAGAGCTATTTTTTGTCGGGTAAATTGTCTTAGATAGGATATCATTTTTGCGAGATGAGATGTTGGTTTGATTGGCACTATTTTATGGTGCATATGACTTTTTGATCGCTTGTGATGTAAGGTGACAAAAAATTGCTTTTTTACACTGTTTTCATGTATTATAATTTTTTTTTTTACGTGTTCACCTGATGGGTTAGGTCATGTGATATTTTTATACAGCAAGTCCTTACGGATGTGGCAATACTTTATTTGTATATTTTTTATTTATTTAAGTTTTACACAATAATATCATTTTTGAAACAAAAAAAACATGTTTTAGTGTCTCCATAGTCTGAGAGCCATTGCTATTACACTTTTTGTGATGTAAGGTGATTAAAAATGACTTTTTTGACACCGTTTTTTTAAAATCTTTTTTACGGTGTTCACCTAAGGGGTTAGATCATGTGGTATTTTTATAGAGCAGGTTGTTACAGACGTGGAAATACTTAATATGTCAACTTTGAAAGCATTTTTGAAACAAAAAAATCATGCTTTAGTTTTTTTCATTTTTGGGCGATTGTCTTAGGTAGGGGCTCAATTTTTGCGAGATGAGGTGACGGTTAGATTGGTACTATTTTGAGGGAATACGCCTTTTTGATCGCTTGGTTTGCGCTTTTAGTGATGTAAGGTGACGTGATTGATAGGGACGCGGCGAATACCTAATTTGTCTAACTTTTCTTTTTTACATGCAACTTTTAATTTTTATGTAAACCTTTTTTAACTTTTTCACTTAATTTTTTTTGTCCTACTCTGGGACTTCAATTTTTGGGTGTCTGATCCCCTTTACAATGCATCAATATAATTCTGTATTGTGATGCATTGGCTGTAAGTGTATTACACACTGTAATACACTTCAGCCTGCTTGCCTGTGAGATCCAAGGGGGCTGGATCTCACAGGCTGTCACGGAAGGCAGCCACGATGCCTAAGGAAGGCATCAGGCTGCCTTCCCTCCCATCGGGTCCCCGTCACAGCAGCGTGGGGACCCGAAGGTCACCCCCCACCCGTCAGGATCCCGCACATGCCGCTGTCAGCCTTAACTGTGGCAGTGCAAAGGTTAATGCGCCGGCATCTGTGTTTTCACCAATGCCGGTGCATGCAGCAGGGGTGACTGCCGGACCCCTGCCGCTGATCGGGCGGGCGCAGCTACTGCACCCACCCGATCAGCCCGCGTACATGTACGGCGCTGGTCCTTAAGTAACGTCCACCACGTGTATCGCGCGGGCTCCTTAAGGGGTTGAAAAATAGATTATATATTTTCTGAAAAAAGTCCTAGGAGATTAAAGGGTATTATATAGCAATTTTCTATGCAATTGGAGCAGCTTTGATTCATCGATTTGGATACAAATATATATTTTTTTTAAATTCGACAAATTGGCTTAGCTCTAGTGAAATTAAGAATTTGTGTCATTTGTGAAATAACCACAATACAATGCATAACCTTAATGATAATAGTTTTTAACAGCTTACTGTTTCAGGTTTGTGTTATTAAGGTCTCATCTCTGTGAATATTGATGGAGTGGATTTATTTCTACAGTAAAAATTTACCAGTTTGTATTAATAAGAGGATAATAAATCTGTTAAAATGCGTATAGTGGACAGTATAACAGATCGTGATACTTGGGTGTTATACGCCATCATATAAACTGTTGCTGAGGATTTTCAGGTTTCCAGTCCTCCAGGTTTTTTTGTACATTGATAGACAAGACACTTTTGCTGAGCCAGCTTATTTACATAATATAATCAAATGGTATTATTGTTTAGGCACTTAGTGTGATTTACATGTATAGGACTAGTAGCATCAGCATAGGATCAATAAATCTACTGCACATATTTTTCTCTAAATGCAAGACAAAATAAATCACCTTTCACATTTACTTCTTAATAACGTGGAGAGTACATTGTAGAGTAATCTGCTCCTGTAACACTCACATATGGAATGCTTACTTTTTACATGTGGCTGCTATTCTATAGTACAGGATTACTGGAGGTTTTCAAATGTGTAGGGCAGCAATTCTACAAAGCAAGTCTTATTATTAAAAGGCATCTTTTAGCAGATTTGTACCTATGAAAGTGGCAGACCTGTTGCATGTGCGTTTGGCAGCTGAAGGCATCTGTGTTAATCCCATGTTCATATTTGTCTACATTTCTGAGAAAAATCATGTTTTATTATATGAAAATTAGCCTCTAGGAGCATTGGGGGCATTGCTGGTACACCTAGCGGCTCCAACCATTTAAATTGAAGGTTGGAAAAATGTATTCTGCTATTAGTGTTTACTGTTCATCTAATTTAGGAAGCAGACATCTGACAAAATATGAAGCATATTCTTACATCATGAGTGTAGCAGTCACTAGAAATAAAGGCTGTCACAAGAAGTGTCTACACCTCATACACACAGCTGCTCGAGGGTTCCCATGTTCCATATAAGACCCTATAGTTTTCTTTTGATAGGAAAATGGTTAAACAATATAAACTTATCCTATATTTTACCCATAAACCATGGATCCAAATACCACATACAGTATTTAGTTGATTAGTGTAGACTGAGGAGAAAGAATACCATTTAGGGCTTGTGCAGTTTCATGCAGGATCATAATCTCATAACTACTAGGTAGCCAAGAGTTTGTCAGATCCTATGACAGCAGTACCTCCTATAATACCCTGATTGCAGCACTGCTTGGAATATGTGATTGCAGATCATTAGATTCATATGTATGTATGTATTTCAAGAGTGTCCATACATTAGGTAATTAACACTAAACTTTCTCAACTATGTGAAACATTTCAGCTGTTAATTGTCAGAACTGTAGTATCACGTGGCTACCATTCAGAAAAACAAGCATTCATATAATACATGGTCTCATCAGATCTACCAGAATTAGTCCCAATCCAGGAAACTCCTTGAAGTATGATTGCAATAAGGATAAATCAATATATAGTTATTGTTAGTAGTGTTGAGCGAACTCGAACTTGGTACCCGGACCTGAACCCGAACTTTGACGGAAAAGTTCAGTTTCGAGTTCGGTGTTCGGGCATTTAATAAAGCTTGTTGAAAGGCTGCAGGGCAGCCAATCAACAAGCTTTTAAGCTGTGTGCCCTTAGAAGCCATCACAACCATGCCTACTAATGGTATGTCAGTGATTGGCCAGGAATGATGTGACCCAGCCTCTAAATAAGCTGGATCATGTGTAGCACCCCCCATCAGCTCTCAGTAGTGAAGGGACAGAAAGCAGGCAGCTGAAGTGAGGGACAGTGTTAGTGCAATTTTTTATGGGTGCAATGCACCATCTTTGCACCCCTGACACAGAAAGCTAATCTTAAATCTGGCTTTTAAATCTGTGAGTGACCTACAGCGATTTTTTTGTGTGGGTGCAATGCAACATTGTACTTGTTACCCCTGACACACAAATATAATAGTTAATCCGTCTGTTAGCTAGGTGCACGTGATATACCCATTTATTGCGTGAAGTACACCTGCACTGCATACGTGACAGGGAAAATAATATAGATAATCCGTCTGTTAGTTAGGTGCACGTCATATACCCATTTATTGTGTGAAGTACACCTGCCCTGCATACATGACAGGGAAATTGATATAGCTAATCCGTCTTTTAGTCAGGTGCACGTCATATACCCATTTATTCCGTGAAGTACACCTGCCCTGCATACGTGACAGGGAAAATAATATAGCTAATCCGTCTGTTAGCTAGGTGCACGTCATATACCCATTTATTTTGTGAAGTACACCTGCCCTGCATACGTGACAGGGAATATAATATAGCTAATCCGTCTGTTAGCTAGGTGCACGTCATATACCCATTTATTTTGTGAAGTACACCTGCACTGCATATGTGACAGGGAAAATAATATAGTTAATCTGTCTATTAGTTAGGTGCACGTCATATACCCATTTATTGGGTGAATTACACCTACGCTGCATATGTGACAGGGAAAATAATATAGTTAATCCGTCTGTTAGTTAGGTGCACATCATATACCCATTTATTGCGTAAGGTACATCTGCACTGCATACGTGACAGGGAAATTGATATAGTTAATCCGTCAGTTAGGTGCACGTCATATACCCATTTATTGTGTGAAGTACACCTGCATTGCATTTGTAACAGGGAAATTGATATAGTTAATCCGTCAGTTAGGTGCACGTCATATACCCATTTATTGTGTGAAGTACACCTGCATTGCATTTGTAACAGGGAAATTGATATAGTTAATCCGTCTGTTAGTTAGGTGCACGTCACATACCCATTTAGTGTATGAAGTACACCTACAATGCATACGTTACAGGGAAATTGATATAGTTAATCCGTCTGTTAGTTAGGTGTAGGTCATATACCCATTTTTTTGCGCGAAGTACACCTGCACTGCATACGTGACAGGAGAATTGATATAGTTAATCCCTCTGTTAAGCCTCATGCAGATACCAGACTGGCATTGCAGGAGCGCACAGCGTCATTGGTTGCTATGACGCCGTTTGCTCCTGCAATGCTGGTCCGGTATCTCATGGACCTTTTTTTCCGGACGTCTGCATGAGACTTTAGTTAGGTGCACGTCATATACCCATTTATTGCGTGAAGTACGCCTGTACTGCATATGTGACAGGGAAATTGATATAGTTAATCCGTCTGTTAGTTAGGTGCATATACCCATTTATTGCGTGAAGTGGGTGGATGACAGTGCATCCAGTTCCTTCACATTGTCTCCCACCTGTTCCCCTGCTGAAAGCGCAGAATTCGCACCTGCAGGCCATGGTCATCTGTCTTTCACCTTTCCCCTTGCAAATCAGCCAATCAGTCTGAGCCCCAAGTCATGCAGCAGTCTCTTATTCTTTTTGATTACTCTGCTGGCAGGATTTCTGAGGGCTGTCCACATAGCCCTGCTCTAGATGTAGAAGAGATTTTGTGCACTGATGCCCATCCACTTATGTTTCAGGATGTGGACATGGGAGTACCACCGAAGCACATTTCTGATGATGACGAAACACAGGTGTCAACTGAGACGGCTTTCTGCAGTGTGCAGACCGGTAAGGAGGGCAGGGGTGAAAAGTGGGTGGAAGATGATGTGGAGGATTATGAGCTCCTAGACCCCACATGGAATCAAGGTCATGCGAGTAACATGTGCAGTTCGGAGGAAGAGGTGGTGGTCACACAGCACCAACTGCACAGCTAAAGAGGGAGCAGTGTGCAAAAGCATAGTGGCTTCCCTGAGCACACCAAAGCCAGCTCCAAGGGTTTCCCTGGCGTGGCAGTTATTCAAACAATATGCTGATGATAAAACGCAGGCAGTTTGCACTCCGTGCAATCAGAGCCTTAAGTAATGCATAAATGTTCTAAACCTGAGCACCACCTGCATGACTAGGCATCTAAATGCAAAGCACGAGTTGCAGTGGAGTAATCACATCAAAAAACATGAAAGATCTCAGGCTCCTCCTGGTCCAGTCTTGGTCTCTCCCTCCCCCTCTGGAGTGACAGTGGCACCTGCCACCCCGCAAACAGAGGATGTGGCAGCAACTCCACCACCTCCGTCACCAAGCATCTCCACAATGTCCCATGGAAGCGTTCAGCTGTTCATCTCCCAAACACTGCACCAAACTCCCTTTTTAATGCACCGCAAACAGTCCATTTGCCCAACCACAAACTTCCCATTTGCACAAGGTTAGATACCAAGCTAGCCATGTTCCGTTGATGTCATTGAAGGTTTCTTCCTCCACCCAGCCACGTACAACACCAAGGGTCCCGGAAAGGTGAATTGAATTGATTTTTCGAATGGGGAGATGGTTAAAAAAAACGCTGGCTCCCTCCCCTTTGTTTGATTCCACGGTCACTGCGTCTGTGCCGTGCAATTTACTGTCCCACCCGATATGAGTGCTATTATCTATAGTTCTCTCTTCTCATCAGTTTAATCCCTGTTATGTCCCCAATTTGGGGTCCATTTATTAAGCAGATTTTTTGAACGGGGAGATGGTTAAAAAATTGCTGGCTCCCTCCCCTTTGTTTGAATCCACGCCACGGTCACTGAGTCTGCGCCGTACAATTTACTGTCACACCCGATATGAGTGCTATTTTCTGTAGTATTATTCTCATCAATTTAATCCCTGTTACGTCCCATATCAGGGTGGGATTGCCTTTTGTGAAAAAAAATTCAGGCTGGGTATCTTCGACTGCCTTCACAGTGACAGACCAAACTCTGATACACCAAACTAAATTGATTTTAGGAACCGGGAGATGGAAAAAGCAGCTTGGTCGGTCCTCTTACTCCGATGTTGGGGCATTGCGCGTGCACGGAGCAATGTGCTGTGACACCCTATATGAGTGGTGTCTTAATTAGTCCTATTCCTATCAGTTTAATCCCTGTTACGTCCCCGACTTGATTAACCATTGTCGAATAAACGAACCATTACGACATCCTGGAATAATTTAGTTCTGAGCTTTGTACTTGATTTGTATTGGAATTGTTGGGGATTTTTTAAATTGTCTGCATTATTTCTAATAGACTATTAAGAGACTTTATTATGATTTTTATTTTATTTTATGTATTAGAAAAACCCACCCATACAACCTAAAAAAAGATAAATAAAAAAAATTAAGTTTTTTCTATGAAAAAACATCCAGCCGTCCCAATCGCTTTTGGTCTGATCATAATGAAGCAACGGCCTTATCATCTGGGGTGTGGCAACATTGCCAACACACTCATAGAGGTGATGATCGCTTCATTGTGATACGCAAGCCTCTTCACCACAAGGTAACGATCACGAAAGGGGTATTGACACTTGTATGTGCCTTTTTTTTGTTTGGTTTTTGCAGCCACAGTGCAGCACCAGAGGCCAGAAAAATTAGACATGTACACATGCCTGAAAAACAATGTTATTGTTGCAGCCGCTGTTGTAGCAGCGGCCGGAAAAACTGATGTTTTCAAGGCAGAAAGGTGACTAAAACATTGCGGCTTGAACCCTAGTTGGTGGCGGAGAATTCACAAAAGTCATCCGGTATGCAGACATTAAATACAGCAGCGTGGGGACCATTTTGAGGCCAAGGCATGTCAGGCCTTTTGTTAGTTAAATGTATCCCCTACTGTCAGTCCCTTCAGGATCCATGTCTCATTTATCTTAATGAAGGTGAGGTAATCAACACTTTTTTGACCGAGGCGACTTCTTTTGTCGGTGACAATGCCTCCTGCTGCACTGAAGGTCCTTTCTGACAGGACACTTGAAACGGGGCAGGCCAGAAGTTCTATCGCAAACTGGGATAGCTCAGGCCACAGGTCAAGCCTGCACACCCAGTAGTCAAGGGGTTCATCGCTCCTTAGAGTGTCGATATCTGCAGTTAAGGCGAGGTAGTCTGCCACCTGTCGATTGAGTCGTTCTCTAAGGCTGGATCCCGAAAGGCTGTGGCGATGTGTAGGACTGAAAAAGCTCTGCATGTCCTCCATCAACAACACATCTGTAAAGCGTCCTGTCCTTGCCGCCGTGGTTGTGGTAGGAGGAGGATTACTTTGACCTCTTCCCCAGTTAGATTCCTGTTGTGCTGTGACATCCCCTTTATAAACTGTGTAAAGCATATTTTTTTGTTTGGTTTTGAACTGCTGCATCCTTTCAGACTTCCAATAATTTGGTAACATTTCTACCACTTTCTGCTTATACCAGGGGTCTAGTAGTGTAGCCACCCAGTACAGGTCGTTCTCCGTCATCCTTTTTATACGATAGTCCCTCAACTGACATGACAGCATGAAAGACCCCATTTGCACATGGTTGGATGCCGAGCTACACATTTCCCGTTCCTCCTCCTCACTGATGTCATTGACGGTCTGTTCTTCCCCCCAGCCACGTACAAGATTACGGGTCCCAGATAGGTGACAACAACGAGCACCCTGTGATGCCTGCTGTGGTTGGTCTTCCTCCTCCTCAAAGCCACATTCCTCCTCTGACTCCTCTTCCTCATACTCCTCTTGCAGCGTTTGCCGCAGGTCCGGCAAGCGATGATGACAAGGCTGTTTCTGGTGGTGATGGTGACCACAACTCTTCATCTTCCTCTTCACGCTCATCTACAGCCTGATCCAGCACTCTTCGCAGGGCACACTCCAGGAAGAAAACAAATGGGATGAGGTTGCTGATGGTGCCTTCGGTGCCTCCTCAAAAGGACGCATGAGCCTACAGGCATTGCGCATGAGCGTCCAGTAACGTGGCAAAAAAATTCCGAGCTCCGCAGAGGCTGTCCTAGCACCCCGGTCATACAAATACTCGTTGATGGCTTTTTCTTGTTGGAGCAGGCGGTCGAACATTAGGAGTGTTGAAATCCAACGTGTCGGGCTGTCGCAAATCAAGCGCCTCACTGGCATGTTGTTTCAGCGCTGAATGTCTGCAAAGTGCACCATGGCCGTGTAGGAACGCCTGAAATGGCCACGCACCTTCCTGGCCTGCTTGAGGACGCCCTGTAAGCCTGGGTACTTAGACACAAAGCGTTGTACGATGAGATTCAACACATGTGCCATGCACGGCACATGTGACAACTTGCCCAAATTCAATACCGCCAACAAATTGCTTCCATTGTCACACACCACTTTGCCGATCTCCAGTTGGTGCGGGGTCAGCCACTGATTCACCTGTGCATTCAGGGCGGACAGGAGTGCTGGTCCGGTGTGGCTCTCTGCTTTCAGGCAAGACAACCCCAAGACAGCGCGCAGTCACATTTGTGACAGCGCGATCTGTCACAAATGTGATTAGATCACAGTTACATTGTAAATAGATTTTTTTTTCCTGAAAGGTATTTGGGCGAATGACACCCTGTAACGGTATGAGTGCAGGCCTAACCAGCCACTAGCCAGTGGACACAATAGAGTATGTGTGGGCGCCTGACACACAAGGGCTTGCAATTGTGATTAGATCACAGTTAAATTTAAAATATATCTTTTTTTCTGCAAGGTATTTGACTGAATGACACCCTGTAAAGGTATGAGTGCAGGCCTAGCCAGCCACTAGCCAGTGGCCACAATATAGTTTGTGTGGGCGCCTGACACACACAGGCTTGCAAATGTGATTAGATCACTGAAAAATATTAAATAGAATTTTCTTTTTATCTACAAGGTATTTTCTGTCACACCCTATGAAAAAAAAAAAAAACAGACTGATGTACCAGCCCTGAAAAAGGCTTTTTGGGGTGCTGTCAGGACGCTGTCCTTACAGCAGATGAGTTTGTGGACACAGAACAATGACCTAGCTAATGCTTTTACTATTGAATCAGCAGCAGCTACACTCTCCCTCCTCTCTCTGTGAATGCAGATTCCGAATGAATCTAAAATGGATGCTGTCCTGGAGGTGGGAGGGTCTGGGAGGGAGGGTCTGCTGCTGATTGGCTGGAATGTGTCTGCTGACTGTGAGGTACAGGGTCAAAGCTTACTCAATGATGATGTATAGGGGGCGGACCAAACATCGCCGGCGAATAGTTTGGGACATCACTACCGATGACGCAGCGTTACTAGCTCACTTCTATGTCTCCTTGAAAAAACGCTTTGGGCGATGAAGGAAGAGGATGTGGCGCATGAGGAAGAGGAGGAGGATGAGGGATCATTTCCATGGTTATCAGGCCAGTCATTCACAAGTCATTCACAAGTCATTCACCAGCTGATATGGAATGTCTTAGCAGGAGGCAGCATTTCAGCAACATGGTGGAGCAGTATGTGTACACACGCCTACACGTACTGACTGATGGGTCTGCCCCATTCAAATTCTGGGTCTCCAAATTGGGCACATGGCCTGAGCTTGCCGTTTATACCTTGAAGGTGCTGGCCTGCCCTGTGGCCAGTGTATTGTCCGATCGTGTTCAGCACGGCGGGGGGTGGTGATCACAGACAAGCGCAGCTGCCTGTCCACAGCCAATGTGGACAAGCTCACGTTCATTAAAATGGATTCCACAGGACTTGTCCGTACCTTGTGCAGAATAGACACTGGCCGCACCAAGCCACTGTTATACTCCAGTGCACTTTCCCTTTGTTTTCTTTTTTATATTTAACGTTTTGGGGTCTTCCTAAATTTATAAAAATAAAAAAATAAGAAAACTACAAAAATTGTGTTGGCACAACTCCTCCTCCTTAACCATCGCTTTCACCTACATCGCCATGTCCACCGCCTCCTCAATCTCCTACTCCACTTTGACCTCCGCCTCCTAATTCAAGATCATTATTTTTAACTTTTTAAAAAAATTCTATTTTATTTTAGTTAATTTCTCTATCCACATTTGTTTGCAGGGCAATTATCCTGCTCTTAGCCTTATTTTGAAGTACCACCCAGTAGCAAAGATTAATTTGGATTCCTATTTTAGGCCTCTTGCACACGAACGCTGCTGCCCGTGGCTGTGCTGCGAACCGCAAATTGTGGTCCGGAATGCACGGTCACCGACCGTGGGCCAGCCACATGTGGTTTGCGACCCCATTCACTTGAATGTGGTCTGCGATCCGTCAGTTCTGCAAAAAGATAGGACAAGTTTGTCCATAGTGCTTCCATAGGGTTCTGTTCCGTGCTTCCCTTACGCATCTCCGGATTTGGGGACAGATTCAAGTGAATGCATCCGCATCTGTAATACGGAATGCACACGGCCTGTGTCCCGTGTATTGCGGGCCGCAGTACGGCCACGGGGGACACATGGCCGTGTGTAAGAGGCCTTAAAATGTTTTTAACTTCTTAAATAGGAATGCTGTAGTAATTCACCAAAGTCGAGACGAAGTTTGGCTATACGGAGCCAATAAATTTAAATGCTGTACGGAAACCCCATTAACATCAAAGTTTAATAAAATTAGGTTTAGATTTGCAATTCAAAAGAGATATAAATACTTATTTTCTTCTCCAAATCTATCTATTTTCTCACACTTCCGTGGGGTTTTGTCCCATACTTCCGTTCTGCAAAAAGATACAACATGTCCTTTCTTTTTGCAGAACGGCCAGATCGTGGACCCATTTAAGTGAATGGGTCCGTGTTCAGCTGCGACTGCCCCACAGACTGTGCTTGTGCATTGCGGCCCGCATTTTGCGGGCCGCAGCACGACCACGGGGCGAACACGCCCATGTGAAAGAGGCCTAAGTAGTGTTGATCGCGAATATTCTAATCGTGAATTTTTATCGTGAGTATTGGTACTTTGAGAATTTGTGAATATCTAGACTATAGTGCTATGTCTTTGTAATCGCGAATATTCTAGATTTTTTTTCATCAGTACCCATGATCCCTCACTGTTTTTTGCTTGTAGGCCAATGAGAAGGCTGCAATATCTTTGACTTTAGGAGTAGTGTTGAGCGCGTATTTTCGTATAACAAAATTTCGTCATGAATTTTCCGATTGCCAATTTTCGCAATCAATAAAATAATGACGAGATCATATATGACGTATATTCGCCCAAATATTTGCAAAATATTGCGAATTTGAATATTGCCCCTGCCGCTCATCACTGCTACTAAGCAGAAGCAAGCTCTCATAAATAAACTAATGGCTATAATCAATTCAAAAGGTTTGGGAGAGGTCTTAATTAAAGAAATTGTTGCTGATACAAATTATGTTTCCAATCCATTGACATAAGATAAGGGCAGCAGGTTGAGAGAAGAGGAGTGTTGATCAATACCTTCAACTTATAGATTGGCTTTTGTGCTAAGATTATTTACCAGTCATAGCCACACATTCTCATTTAAAGTAACATAGTACATAAGGCCGAAAAAAGACATTTGTCCATCCAGTTCCACCTGTTATCCTGCAAGTTGCACTTGAAATGTTATTGTATTACACAACTTTGCACAATTTAGGCTGAATGACATTTTTTTTTCTGTGTTTTTCCTTTTGCTTTCAGTCAGCAAATATTTCAGTTTATGGCCAGTATCCTTAAAAAAAAAAAATACTTTTATATCAGTGAAATTTCCATCGACTCCTCTTCCATGTCCATTATTAGCCCATAGCTAGATTAAGACTGTGTTAAAAAGCATCTTTCATTGATGTAATAGCACATAGAAGTCGATTCCCCTAGTGGTTATATCTGGATAGCAATTTAAAGATACATCAGTCCGTAATGTCAGTAGAGAGATATTGGATATTTGTGTGATCAATATTTAAACTGGTCCTTTAAATACCTAAAAACCTGGAATACTATATTGCTTTTTGCTGACTTAAAAGAACCTGTGATGTTTGTTCCATTTAACTTGTTCTACTTGTAAGGGCTTGTTCACACGACCGCGGTTTTGGTCCGCATCTGAGCCGCATTTTTTGCGGCTCGGGTGCAGACTCATCCACTTCAATGGGGCCGCAAAATATGCGTACAGCACTCCGTGTGCTGTCCGCATCCATTGCTCCATTTCATGGCCCCGCAAAAATTATGAGGCATGTCCTATTCTTGTCTGTTTTGTGGACAAGAACAGGCATTTCTATAATGGGCCTCCTGTTCCGTTCCGCAAATTGCGGAAGGCACACGGGTGGCATCTGTGTTTTGCCAATCTGCAATTTGTGGACCGCAAAACATGGCACAGTTGTGTGAACAAGCCCTAAATCAGATATGGCTTTTTTCCCTCCTAGTCTGAAAAATTGCAATGAATGTCAAGAATGAGAATCTAGAAATCAGTATTTAGGCTACTTTCACACTAGCGTTCGGGCGGATCCGTTCTGAACGGATCCGCCCATAATAATGCAGACGGAGGCTCCGTTCAGAACGGATCCGTCTGCATTATATTAGCTAAAAAAAAGCTAAGTGTGAAAATAGCCTCGTACGGATCCGTCCAGACTTTCAATGTAAAGTCAATGGGGGACGGATCCGCTTGAAGATTGAGCCACATTGTGGCATCTTCAAACGGATCCGTCCCCATTGACTTACATTGAAAGTCTGGACGGATCCGCACGGATCCGCACGCCTCCGAACGGCCAGGCGGACACCCGAACGCTGCAAGCAGCGTTCAGCTGTCCGCCTGTCCGTGCGGAGGCGAGCGGAGCGGAGGCTGAACGCCACCAGACTGATGCAGTCTGAGCGGATCCGCCTCCATTCAGACTGCATCAGGGCTGGACGGCTGCGTTCGGGTCCGCTCGTGAGCTCCTTCAAACGGAGCTCACGAACGGAAACCCGAACGCTAGTGTGAAAGCAGCCTTAGAAATACAATCCATCTTATTCTGTTGTCAGCTTTATAATTATGTCCCTGCATTATTGTAGTAGTGATAACAACAATCTTATTGGTTTGTGCTGTGACACTGTCGCCACACTTGCGGTTGGCCGTGGCAACGTTTTGCTGTGAGAGCATGCGGTGGTAATGTCTCGGCCTTCTGGGTGATTGTCATGACATGGTTGCCACGCATGCTGTTGCCGGTGGTAACGTGTGGTTTAGTATGTTTGTGTGTGCACTTCCCCTTTAAGTTGTAGCCTCCCTCTGTCTGGTGCTGTAAGGGTTAACTCCCTGACTGGGTGTGGTTTTTATCTTCTGTGGTTTCCTGGCTAGAGTCAGTGGTACTTCAGCTGTCGTTGGTGCTGGAGCTCTGCTCCAGTCCAGGGTGTTCCATCTGTCCAGTGAGGGCCACCCTTGTGGTCATAGATGTTGACGTTATTATGGTGTCTCCTTCTCTTCTTCTCTTTTGGTTTGCATGGGTTATGTTCAGGGTGTTGTGTTACATGGCTGATACCCTTTTTAACCTTTGACACTGCACGGTGGGGGGTTTCCCCCACTCCCCACCGTGACACTTACTGCATTTTGCACACAACCGTTGATTTTTCTGTATTTTGTGGTCCGTTTTTCACGGATCCGTCTTTTTTTGTTTCCGCTGTGTTTTCATTCCGTATTTCTGCAAAAACATCTCCGTAAGGGTTCCATTTGCGATCCGTTTTTGCGGATTGCAAATGGAAACATAAAATGTTTACATTTATTACAGTAATATAGTGTTTGTAAACAATGAACACATGGGCAAAGTGGGCATGGATCCGCAAAATACTGATAACATACGGATGTGTTCCATATGCATTCTGTATTTTTTGCGGACCCATTGACTTGAATGGAACATTATTTGCAGGACACGTTCTATTTTTTTCAGCGGAATGGGTATACGGAAACGGAATCCACACGGAGTACATTCCATTTTTTTTATTTATTTTTTGCTGAACCTTTGAAATGAAAGGTTCTCCATACGGACTGCAAGTGGAATCCGCAAAAACAGAAAGGAAACAGAAATAAAATGCGTTCATGTGCAAGAGGCCTTAGTCTATGTTAAAGTGATTATAAATAGGCAATAAACAGACTTCCTGTTTATGCTGGTGCTGTACCTTTTTACATGAACAATGTTTTAATTGACATTATAACAACTTCCAAAAAATACATCTTCAACATGATGCTTTAAAATGTGCAACTCTTCACCGGTTACAATTGGAACCAGACTATGATTGTCAGGTTGTAGTTCAAAATTTTTTTTTTCCCAATGCCATTTCATATTACCTGTCCTATAATCTACCAATATTCTCTCAGTCCTTCTTAATATCTGTTTCTAACTGATATTCTTTTTACATCTAGCTTCCATTTCCACTTCTTTCTCTCACTCCATTATTCACTGTCCAGTGATGTTATTTGGACCTCCTATATTTCCATATTTGGAAATAATCTACTTACAAAATCATGACTATCTCATCCACTGTCACCTTCTAGAAATGTCAAAAGCATATTATCTGTCTGTAGATCTATCTATCATCTAATCTATCTACCTATCCTGCATTAGTTTCTTGATAGTTGTATGCAAAATATCATATTTACAGAAATAGCACCTCAGACTTGTAGTATGTGGTATACAGCAACTGAAGACCACACCAAGATTGGAAACAGTTTGAATAGAGTATTGAATCTTAATTTAAGATTACATTTACTATTTATACTTTTAAAGTAGACCACTTGAATTTACAGAAACATTCTGCCTTGGGTCAATGGTTCTAGCTGGTCTTTTTTTAAGCAAAATAAGTACACAGTCTCTCACATTTATGCTTTTTATGACAATTTGATTAAAGAAGGCAGTTGACTCACGCTTATTAATAAATTGCATGCATTTAAATTTGTATTTCACATAATAAATGAGGCTTCTACTATGATTCTTATGTCTTCATTTTTCTTATTGCTCATCAAAGTATCACACATTTTAGAGAAGAAATGCCACACTTGCTTTAGAAATGGGGCTATATATTTTTAGTTTATATTAGTGATAAGCTTCGCAGAATTTTACCCAAAAATTTGCTTTGTGACAAATTACTTTGTCAAGAAGCGCATTTCTTTGAAAAGGAGTGGTGCAATGACAGGGAGCAGCAATTGCAGCTGCCTCAGTCATTGTACCTCTCAGATGTCGCATTCACAGCGGATTGTGGCATCTGACTGCAATAATACAGTGTAAAATGAAAATAAAATTCATACTTACCTCATTCATTTGATTGCAAAGAGCAAGCCACCATCTTGATTGAAGATCTAGCGTGAAATCACCCGTGGCCCGTGATGACATCATATGTCACAACGCATGGGATTTTGTACGAGATCTTTAATCATGATGGCGGCAGCCGGATCTTTGCATTCAGGCCTCTTGCACACAAACATTTATTTTTTCAGTTTCCGTTCCGTTTTTTAAGATTTCGTTTGCAGTCCGTATGCGGAACGATTCATTTCAATGGTTCAGCAAAAAAACGGAATGCATTCCGTTTTCGTATTTCAGCATATCCGTTCCGTTAAAAGATATAACTTATCCTATTATTGCCTGCAAATAAAGTTCTGTCGCTCCATTCAAGTCAATGGGTCCACAAAAAAAGGAACACATCCATATTTCATCCTTTTTGTGCGGATCTATGCCCACTTTGCCCATGTGTTTACTGTGTACAAACATTACAGTATATTACAGTAATAATTACAAATTGTATTTTTTCAGGTTGCGATCTGCAAAAAACGGATCACATACGGAAACCATACATAGATTTTTTGTGGAACTACGAAACGGAAACAGAACGGAAATGGAAACAAAAACTGGAAAAATGGATCAGTGAAAAACGGACTACAAAACACAGCAAAAGACATACGGTTGTGTGCAAGAGGCCTCAAACGTATAAGGTAAGTATGTTTATTTTTTATTTTTACTGCCATTCATGAAGAATCAATTTGCTACCTCAAATCACAAGGAAAATCGACTTTGTGGTGAATCGAACTTTCCCTGAAATTCGGATTAAAGTCCACTTTATGGAATTCGATTTGCTCAACACTAGTTTATATATTTAAAGGATCATTATTTAGATCAATGTGGTTTTCAATAAAAATTTCTTCATTACTTAATTTACATTAATTTACAGTAGAAATGATACTCCATCAATATATTTGCAAAGTCTTAAGTATTTATTGAAGGTGCGGCTGTATGCAACGTGATGTTTCGGCCTCACTTGGCTTTTATCAAACTACAGCAAAAAATAACATAAAATAAATTGCATACAGTAAATGGATACAACCGGTCTGTTGGTTATTCACAAATGTCAAGAATTAATGGTAAAAATAATGGTAAAAATAATAGTCAATTTAATCTTAGTGTTTAAAGTCCGGTTCCCATGGATACTAAAAGTCATGTAAAGTTGAGTTCAATTGTGGAATCTATGGGTTGAATCCAAATGAGTGAAGAGAATAATAAGGAAAAATTGTCTAAGCTCATGATTTTGATACTCTACATACATGTTGAAATTTACCATAATTCGCTTATAGTAAAAAAAAAAGGCCCACATAAAAAAACAATAACAACAGATAACCAGATTACATGCAGTAATATCAGAAAATACAATACTTAGCAAAGGGTCCCTGCTTATAGTTACCTGGTGCCACTGTAGGTAAAGGTTTCAGGAAGCGTGCGCTATATAGGAATGTGCAACAGCACTATAGAAGATGCGCCTCCGGCTAGAGACCAGCACGCACATTCAAAAGAGCACGCCAGTCTCAAGCAGGTGGTGTGGCAGGACGCTGCACATGCGCACTAGCGGGGAGAGCGTGCCAAGCCTCGTTTTGAAAGAAGCAGGAGCCGGGGCATGTCAAGCCTAGTTCCAGAGACGAGCCAGAGCTCTACTATTGTAATTGATTATATGTATACCGCTGTGAAAGTGTATGTCAGAAATGGCAACAATATTCTATATGATAATATGATAATTATAAAGATAAATATGGGTAAGGTCTATATGGCTTTAAAGTTACCTTAGGTTGCAGTTGTCATTGAGGCAAGGAGAGCACACGAGCATACCGATGTGTTCGGCCAGAGCACCTGAGCACTTTGGTGCTCGATCAACACTACTCCTCATTCTTCAACACAATAAGTAACTTACCCCCACTGTTGCCCGACACAATATTGGTCACCTGGGACGTGGCAAGTCTATACACGTCCATTCAAAATCAGAAAGGTCTGACTCCCATCCGTAAACAACTTCTTTGCACTAACATAGAACCAAATACTACATGCTTCTCCATGTGACTGCTAGAATTGGTTCTTACCAATAATTTATTTTTGTTCCAAGACAAATCTTTCCTTCAGTAACAGGGTACCGCGATGGGGTCCAATGTAGTGCCTCCTGATGCAAATTGCTTCATGGCAAACTTTGAGGATACCTTTATTTATCCAGATACTCATTTCAGACCACAAGCTTTAGTGTGGAAACGGTATATTGATGACATTCATTGCATATGGGAGGGCTCATTGGACTCTTTGTTGCAGTTCCACACATTTCACAACTCTATCTACCCTGAACTGCAGTTCACTATACACTATCCTCTAACTTCCATTAGTTTCCTAGACACTATGGTAACTTAGATATCATCGGATACCCTCACCACGGACCTATATAGAGAACCAACTGATTGAAATAACCTTCTGCACTTTTCTAGCTTCCATCCTCAAAATACCAAAAAATCACTTTCATACTCCCAATTTGAATGGGTACGGCGTATAGTGAGAACAGACTCCCTATGCAAATTGAGAATATCAGAAATGAAACAACGCTTTTTAAAGAGGCTACCCACAACATTTTCTCCAGACGCACCCAAAACTCCTAAACCTAGGCAAAATACTACACAGATTCATTTTGTTTATACCTTCCACCCAAGTAGTAATAAAATACTGAACAGCATCAAAGATCACTGGTCCCTGTTACAGAAGGCCTACCCCGAGGTAGATGAATTTAAGAATCCAATCCTTGTCTTTACATGTCGCCCCGAAAATCTATGAGATCTACTTGTGAAGGCCAACATCGGACCTTCTAAAACAGCCCCAGACAGATGTTCCTTGGCACACAGAAGATGGGTACATTTCCATGTGTACACTGCCTTCAATGTTCAAATGTCTAAAATGGCTCCCACATTTACCATCCACAATCAGGGAAAAGCTTTTCCATTCAACTTTTTTTACGTGTGTATCCAATTTTGTAGTATATCCACTCAAATGTCCTTGCGGCAAAGTTTATATGGGAGAGACAACACAGAAAATTCGGACCTGCATATGCCAACAAAAATCTAGTATTAGGCGTAAAAACCTATTATTACCAGTACCGGCACATTTTGACTCGGCAGACCACAATCTTTCTCAACTTAAATATCAAGTCATCAAATATGTCACACCACTTAGGAGAGGGGGCGACATAGTCAAGCAATTAAAAATTAGAGAAGCTTACTGGATACATAAACTTGACAATCTGGAATTAAAAGGGTTAAATAGGGAGTATGCAATTCAGAATTTAATCTGACTATATACAACATATACCAAGGATCTCTCAACCAATAGGTGTAATGTATAGAGCTTTCTATACTTAAATATATGGAGTTTTCTATATGTAAATATGTCTAGTAACTAGAGTTGAGCGAACACCTGGATGTTCGGGTTCGAGAAGTTCGGCCGAACATCCCGGAAATGTTCGGGTTCGGGATCCGAACCCGATCCGAACTTCGTCCCGAACCCGAACCCCATTGAAGTCAATGGGGACCCGAACTTTTCGGCACTAAAAAGGCTGTAAAACAGCCCAGGAAAGAGCTAGAGGGCTGCAAAAGGCAGCAACATGTAGGTAAATCCCCTGCAAACAAATGTGGATAGGGAAATGAATTAAAATAAAAATTAAATAAATAAAAATTAACCAAAATCAATTGGAGAGAGGTTCCATAGCAGAGAATCTGGCTTCCCGTCACCCACCACTGGAACAGTCCATTCTCAGATATTTAGGCCCCGGCACCCAGGCAGAGGAGAGAGGTCCCGTAACAGAGAATCTGTCTTCATGTCAGCAGAGAATTAGTCTGCATGTCATAGCAGAGAATGAGGCTTCACGTCAGCCACCACTGCAACAGTCCATTGGCATATATTTAGGCCCAGCACCCAGGCAGAGGAGGGAGGTCCCGTAACAGAGAATCTGTCTTCATGTCAGCAGAGAATTAGTCTGCATGTCATAGCAGAGAATGAGGCTTCACGTCAGCCACCACTGCAACAGTCCATTGGCATATATTTAGGCCCAGCACACACACAGGCAGAGGAGAGAGGTCCCGTAACAGAGAATCTGGCTTCATGTCAGCAGAGAATCAGTCTGCATGTCATAGCAGAGAATGAGGCTTCACGTCAGCCACCACTGCAACAGTCCATTGGCATATATTTAGGCCCAGCACACACACAGGCAGAGGAGAGAGGTCCCGTAACAGAGAATCTGGCTTCATGTCAGCAGAGAATCAGTCTGCATGTCATAGCAGAGAATGAGGCTTCACGTCAGCCACCACTGCAACAGTCCATTGGCATATATTTAGGCCCAGCACACACACAGGCAGAGGAGAGAGGTCCCGTAACAGAGAATCTGTCTTCATGTCAGCAGAGAATTAGTCTGCATGTCATAGCAGAGAATGAGGCTTCACGTCAGCCACCACTGCAACAGTCCATTGGCATATATTTAGGCCCAGCACACACACAGGCAGAGGAGAGAGGTCCCGTAACAGAGAATCTGGCTTCATGTCAGCAGAGAATCAGTCTGCATGTCATAGCAGAGAATGAGGCTTCACGTCAGCCACCACTGCAACAGTCCATTGGCATATATTTAGGCCCAGCACACACACAGGCAGAGGAGAGAGGTCCCGTAACAGAGGATCTGGCTTCATGTCAGCAGAGAATCAGTCTGCATGTCATAGCAGAGAATCAGGCTTCACGTCAGCCACCACTGCAACAGTCCATTGTCATAAATTTAGGCCCAGCACCCAGGCAGAGGAGAGAGGTCCCGTAACAGACAATCTGGCTTCATGTCAGCAGAGAATTAGTCTGCATGTCATAGCAGAGAATGAGGCTTCACGTCAGCCACCACTGCAACAGTCCATTGGCATATATTTAGGCCTAGCACACAGGCAGAGGAGAGAGGTCCCGTAACAGACAATCTGGCTTCATGTCAGCAGAGAATCAGTCTGCATGTCATAGCAGAGAATGAGGCTTCACGTCACCCACCACTGCAACAGTCCATTGGCATATATTTAGGCCTAGCACACAGGCAGAGCAGAGAGGTCCCGTAACAGACAATCTGGCTTCATGACAGCAGAGAATCAGTCTGCATGTCATAGCAGAGAATGAGGCTTCACGTCACCCACCACTGCAACAGTCCATTGGCATATATTTAGGCCTAGCACACAGGCAGAGCAGAGAGGTCCCGTAACAGACGATCTGGCTTCATGTCAGCAGAGAATCAGTCTGCATGTCATAGCAGAGAATGAGGCTTCACGTCACCCACCACTGCAACAGTCCATTGGCATATATTTAGGCCTAGCACACAGGCAGAGCAGAGAGGTCCCGTAACAGACAATCTGGCTTCATGTCAGCAGAGAATCAGTCTGCATGTCATAGCAGAGAATCAGGCTTCACGTCAGCCACCACTGCAACAGTCCATTGTCATAAATTTAGGCCCAGCACCCAGGCAGAGGAGAGAGGTCCCGTAACAGACAATCTGGCTTCATGTCAGCAGAGAATTAGTCTGCATGTCATAGCAGAGAATCAGGCTTCATGTCAGCCACCACTGCAACAGTCCATTGGCATATATTTAGGCCTAGCACACAGGCAGAGGAGAGGTTCATTCAACTTTGGGTAGCCTCGCAATATAATGGTAAAATGAAAATAAAAATAGGATTGAATGAGGAAGTGCCCTGGAGTCCAATAATATATGGTTATGGGGAGGTAGTTAATGTCTAATCTGGACAAGGGACGGACAGGTCCTGTGGGATCCATGCCTGGTTCATTTTTATGAACGTCAGCTTGTCCACATTGGCTGTAGACAGGCGGCTGCGTTTGTCTGTAATGACGCCCCCTGCCGTGCTGAATACACGTTCAGACAAAACGCTGGCTGCCGGGCAGGCCAGCACCTCCAAGGCATAAAAGGCTAGCTCTGGCCACGTGGACAATTTAGAGACCCAGAAGTTGAATGGGGCCGAACCATCAGTCAGTACGTGGAGGGGTGTGCACACGTACTGTTCCACCATGTTAGTGAAATGTTGCCTCCTGCTAACACGTTGCGTATCAGGTGGTGGTGCAGTTAGCTGTGGCGTGTTGACAAAAGTTTTCCACATCTCTGCCATGCTAACCCTGCCCTCAGAGGAGCTGGCCGTGACACAGCTGCCTTGGCGACCTCTTGCTCCTCCTCTGCCTTGGCCTTGGGCTTCCACTTGTTCCCCTGTGACATTTGGGAATGCTCTCAGTAGCGCGTCTACCAACGTGCGCTTGTACTCGCGCATCTTCCTATCACGCTCCAGTGCAGGAAGTAAGGTGGGCACATTGTCTTTGTAGCGTGGATCCAGCAGGGTGGCAACCCAGTAGTCCGCACAGGTTAAAATGTGGGCAACTCTGCTGTCGTTGCGCAGGCACTGCAGCATGTAGTCGCTCATGTGTGCCAGGCTGCCCAGGGGTAAGGACAAGCTGTCCTCTGTGGGAGGCGTATCGTCATCGTCCTGCCTTTCCCCCCAGCCACGCACCAGTGATGGACCCGAGCTGCGTTGGGTGCCACCCCGCTGTGACCATGCTTCATCCTCATCCTCCTCCACCTCCTCCTCATCCTCGTCCTCCTCGTCCTCCAGTAGTGGGCCCTGGCTGGCCACATTTGTACCTGGCCTCTGCTGTTGCCAAAAACCTCCCTCTGAGTCACTTCGAAGAGACTGGCCTGAAAGTGCTAAAAATGACCCCTCTTCCTCCTCCTCCTCCTCCTCCTCCTGGGCCACCTCCTCTTCCATCATCGCCCTAAGTGTTTTCTCAAGGAGACATAGAAGTGGTATTGTAACGCTGATAACGGTGTCATCGCCACTGGCCATGTTGGTGGAGTACTCGAAACAGCGCAACAGGGCACACAGGTCTCGCATGGAGGCCCAGTCATTGGTGGTGAAGTGGTGCTGTTCTGTAGTGCGACTGACCCGTGCGTGCTGCAGCTGAAACTCCACTATGGCCTGCTGCTGCTCGCACAGTCTGTCCAGCATGTGCAAGGTGGAGTTCCACCTGGTGGGCACGTCGCATATGAGGCGGTGAGCGGGAAGGCCGAAGTTACGCTGTAGCGCAGACAGGCGAGCAGCAGCAGGATGTGAACGCCGGAAGCGCGAACAGACGGCCCGCACTTTATGCAGCAGCTCTGACATGTCGGGGTAGTTGTGAATGAACTTCTGCACCACCAAATTCAGCACATGCGCCAAGCAAGGGATGTGCGTCAAATTGGCTAGTCCCAGAGCTGCAACGAGATTTCGCCCATTATCACACACCACCAGGCCGGGCTTGAGGCTCACCGGCAGCAACCACTCGTCGGTCTGTTGTTCAATACCCCGCCACAACTCCTGTGCGGTGTGGGGCCTGTCCCCCAAACATATGAGTTTCAGAATGGCCTGCTGACGTTTACCCCGGGCTGTGCTGAAGTTGGTGGTGAAGGTGTGTGGCTGACTGGATGAGCAGGTGGAAGAAGAGGAGGAGGAAGCCGAGAAGGAGGAGGTGGCAACAGGAGGCAAAGAATGTTGCCCTGCGATCCTTGGCGGCGGAAGGACGTGCGCCAAACAGCTCTCCGCCTGGGGCCCAGCTGCCACTACATTTACCCAGTGTGCAGTTAGGGAGATATAGCGTCCCTGGCCGTGCTTACTGGTCCACGTATCTGTGGTTAGGTGGACCTTGCTACAGATGGCGTTGCGCAGTGCACACTTGATTTTATCGGATACTTGGTTGTGCAGGGAAGGCACGGCTCTCTTGGAGAAGTAGTGCCGGCTGGGAACAACATACTGTGGGACAGCAAGCGACATGAGCTGTTTGAAGCTGTCTGTGTCCACCAGCCTAAATGACAGCATTTCATAGGCCAGTAGTTTAGAAATGCTGGCATTCAGGGCCAGGGATCGAGGGTGGCTAGGTGGGAATTTACGCTTTCTATCAAATGTTTGTGAGATGGAGAGCTGAACGCTGGCGTGTGACATGGTTGAGACGCTTGGTGACGGAGGTGGTGGTGGTGGTGTTGGTGGTACATCCCCTGTTTGCTGGGCGGCAGGTGCCAACGTTCCTCCAGAGGCGGAGGAAGAGGCCGAGGCGGCAGCAGCAGAATAGGCCGAGGCGGCAGCAGCAGAAGAGGTAGCAGGGGGAGCCTGAGTGACTTCCTTGGTTTTAAGGTGTTTACTCCACTGCAGTTCATGCTTTGCATGCAGGTGCCTGGTCATGCAGGTTGTGCTCAGGTTCAGAACGTTAATGCCTCGCTTCAGGCTCTGATGGCACAGCGTGCAAACCACTCGGGTCTTGTCGTCAGCACATTGTTTGAAGAAGTGCCATGCCAGGGAACTCCTTGAAGCTGCCTTTGGGGTGCTCGGTCCCAGATGGCGGCGGTCAGTAGCAGGCGGAGTGTCTTGGCGGCGGGTGTTCTGCTTTTGCCCACTGCTCCCTCTTTTGCTACGCTGTTGGCTCGGTCTCACCACTGCCTCTTCCTCCGAACTGTGAAAGTCAGTGGCACGACCTTCATTCCATGTGGGGTCTAGGACCTCATCGTCCCCTGCATCGTCTTCCACCCAGTCTTGATCCCTGACCTCCTGTTCAGTCTGCACACTGCAGAAAGACGCAGCAGTTGGCACCTGTGTTTCGTCATCATCAGAGACATGCTGAGGTGGTATTCCCATGTCCTCATCATCAGGAAACATAAGTGGTTGTGCGTCAGTGCATTCTATGTCTTTCACCGCTGGGGAAGGGCTAGGTGGATGCCCTTGGGAAACCCTGCCAGCGGAGTCTTCAAACAGCATAAGAGACTGCTGCATAACTTGAGGCTGAGACAGTTTCCCTGGTATGCATGGGGGTGATGTGACAGACTGATGGGGTTGGTTTTCAGGCGCCATCTGTGCGCTTTCTGCAGAAGACTGGGTGGGAGATAATGTGAACGTGCTGGATCCACTGTCGGCCACCCAATTGACTAATGCCTGTACCTGCTCAGGCCTTACCATCCTTAGAACGGCATTGGGCCCCACCATATATCGCTGTAAATTCTGGCGGCTACTGGGACCTGAGGTAGTTGGTACACTAGGACGTGTGGATGTGGCAGAACGGCCACGTCCTCTCCCAGCACCAGAGGGTCCACTAACACCACCACGACCATGTCCACGTCCGCGTCCCTTACTAGATGTTTTTCTCATTGTTATGGTTCACCACAACAACAAATATATTATTTGGCCCAATGTATTGTATTCAAATTCAGCGGGATATAAATTTGAGGCCTAGTATTTAGGCGCTGGGTGACCGGTATGGATTTAGTGACAGAATTAGACTTGGAAATGCACAGAAGCGTGTGTGTGTGAAGTTATTCTGAATGACCCAATGTGCACCGTGAATATTATATACCCTTTTAGGGATAGATTTCAAATAGCTCTGATATAGCAGAAACCACTAAATTATGAAATTGCTAAATTGGGAATTGTATTTCAACCCAGAACAAAAAATGTGCTTTGACGGACACTAAATAACTTTCCCAGCCACAACAGGACAGCGTTAACGAGAGATTTAGCAGGATATAAATTTGAGGCCTAGTATTTAGGCGCTGGGTGACCGGTATGGATTTAGTGACAGAATTAGACTTGGAAATGCACAGAAGCGTGTGTGTGTGAAGTTATTCTGAATGACCCAATGTGCACCTTGAATATTATATACCCTTTTAGGGATAGATTTCAAATAGCTCTGATATAGCAGAAACCACTAAATTATGAAATTGCTAAATTGGGAATTGTATTTCAACCCAGAACAAAAAATGTGCTTTGACGGACACTAAATAACTTTCCCAGCCACAACAGGACAGCGTTAACGAGAGATTTAGCAGGATATAAATTTGAGGCCTAGTATTTAGGCGCTGGGTGACAGGTATGGGTTTAGTGACAGAATTAGACTTAGAAATACACAGTAGCGGGTGTGTGTGAAGTTATTCTGAATGACCCAATGTGCACCTTGAATATTATATACCCTTTTAGGGATAGATTTCAAATAGCTCTGATATAGCAGAAACCACTAAATTATGAAATTGCTAAATTGGGAATTGTATTTCAACCCAGAACAAAAAATGTGCTTTGACGGACACTAAATAACTTTCCCAGCCACAACAGGACAGCGTTAACGAGAGATTTAGCAGGATATAAATTTGAGGCCTAGTATTTAGGCGCTGGGTGACAGGTATGGGTTTAGTGACAGAATTAGACTTGGAAATACACAGTAGCGGGTGTGTGTGAAGTTATTCTGAATGACCCAATGTGCACCTTGAATATTATATACCCTTTTAGGGATAGATTTCAAATAGCTCTGATATAGCAGAAACCACTAAATTATGAAATTGCTAAATTGGGAATTGTATTTCAACCCAGAACAAGAAATGTGCTTGAACGGACACTAAATAACTCGCCCAGCTACAGCACTAAGGACAGATTTAGCTGGATATAAATTTGAGGCCTAGTATTTAGGCGCTGGGTGACAGGTATGGGTTTAGTGACAGAATTAGACTTGGAAATGCACAGTAGCGGGTGTGTGAAGTTATTCTGAATGTCCCTATGTGCACCTTCAATATGATCTACCCTTTTAGGGATAGATTTCAAATAGCTCTGATATAGCAGAAACCACTAAATTATGAAATTGCTAAATTGGGAATTGTATTTCAACCCAGAACAAGAAATGTGCTTGAACGGACACTAAATAACTCGCCCAGCTACAGCACTAAGGACAGATTTAGCTGGATATAAATTTGAGGCCTAGTATTTAGGCGCTGGGTGACAGGTATGGGTTTAGTGACAGAATTAGACTTGGAAATACACAGTAGCGGGTGTGTGTGAAGTTATTCTGAATGACCCAATGTGCACCTTGAATATTATATACCCTTTTAGGGATAGATTTCAAATAGCTCTGATATAGCAGAAACCACTAAATTATGAAATTGCTAAATTGGGAATTGTATTTCAACCCAGAACAAGAAATGTGCTTGAACGGACACTAAATAACTCGCCCAGCTACAGCACTAAGGACAGATTTAGCTGGATATAAATTTGAGGCCTAGTATTTAGGCGCTGGGTGACAGGTATGGGTTTAGTGACAGAATTAGACTTGGAAATGCACAGTAGCGGGTGTGTGAAGTTATTCTGAATGTCCCTATGTGCACCTTCAATATGATCTACCCTTTTAGGGATAGATTTCAAATAGCTCTGATATAGCAGAAACCACTAAATTATGAAATTGCTAAATTGGGAATTGTATTTCAACCCAGAGCAAGAAATGTGCTTGAACGGACACTAAATAACTCGCCCAGCTACAGCACTAACGACAGATTTAGCTGGATATGAATTTGAGGCCTAGTATTTAGGCGCTGGGTGACAGGTATGGGTTTAGTGACAGAATTAGACTTGGAAATACACAGTAGCGGGTGTGTGAAGTTATTCTGAATGTCCCTATGTGCACCTTCAATATGATCTACCCTTTTAGGGATAGATTTCAAATAGCTCTGATATAGCAGAAACCACTAAATTATGAAATTGCTAAATTGGGAATTGTATTTCAACCCAGAACAAGAAATGTGCTTGAACGGACACTAAATAACTCGCCCAGCTACAGCACTAAGGACAGATTTAGCTGGATATAAATTTGAGGCCTAGTATTTAGGCGCTGGGTGACAGGTATGGGTTTAGTGACAGAATTAGACTTGGAAATGCACAGTAGCGGGTGTGTGAAGTTATTCTGAATGTCCCTATGTGCACCTTCAATATGATCTACCCTTTTAGGGATAGATTTCAAATAGCTCTGATATAGCAGAAACCACTAAATTATGAAATTGCTAAATTGGGAATTGTATTTCAACCCAGAACAAGAAATGTGCTTGAACGGACACTAAATAACTCGCCCAGCTACAGCACTAACGACAGATTTAGCTGGATATGAATTTGAGGCCTAGTATTTAGGCGCTGGGTGACAGGTATGGGTTTAGTGACAGAATTAGACTTGGAAATGCACAGTAGCGGGTGTGTGAAGTTATTCTGAATGACCCTATGTGCACCTTGAATATTATATACCCTTTTAGGGATAGATTTCAAATAGCTCTGATACAGCAGAAACCACTAAATTTTTAAATTGCTAAATTGGGAATTGTATTTCAACCCAGAACAAAAAATGTGCTTTGACGGACACTAAATAACTTTCCCAGCCACAACAGGACAGCGGTAACGAGAGATTTAGCGGGATATAAATTTGAGGCCTAGTATTTAGGCGCTGGGTGACCGGTATGGATTTAGTGACAGAATTAGACTGGGATATGGCCAAAAAATAACCACACTATTGCTGGTTAAATGCACTTGGTGATGGGCGCAGCTTGCCCCTGATGTAGTATATGGCCAAAAAATGAACAGACTATTGCTGGTTAAATGCACTTGGTGTCACAGCTTGACCAACCACACTACTGAGGGTTAAATGCACTTGGTGACGGGCGCAGCTTGCCCCTGATGTAGTATATGGCCAAAAAATGAACAGACTATTGCTGGTTAAATGCACTTGGTGACGGGCGCAGCTTGCCCCTGATTTAGTATATGGCCAAAAAATGAACAGACTATTGCTGGTTAAATGCACTTGGTGTGATAGCTTGACCAACCACACTACTGAGGGTTAAATGCACTTGGTGACGGGCGCAGCTTGCCCCTGATGTAGTATATGGCCAAAAAATAAACAGACTATTGCTGGTTAAATGCACTTGGTGTGACAGCTTCACCCTGATGTAGGCTTTAGCCAAAAAACAAACGCACCATTGAGGGTTAAATGCACTTGGTGACAGGCGCAGCTTGCCCCTGATGTAGTATATGGCCAAAAAATAAACAGACTATTGCTGGTTAAATGCACTTGGTGTGACAGCTTCACCCTGATGTAGGCTTTAGCCAAAAAACAACCACACCATTGAGGGTTAAATGCACTTGGTCGCAGCTTGTGCTGGCGCACCACAAGACACAAAATGGCCGCCGATCACCCCAGAAAAATGTGACTGACAAACGGTCTGGGCAGCCTAAAAACAGTGAGCAATTGAGGATCAGCAGCTCAATGATCCACAGCTGCAGATCGATCAGTTAATCAAGTCCTTTGGAGGAGTTAATCTGCCTAATCTCGCCCTACTGTCGCAGCCGCAACCTCTCCCTACGCTAATCAGAGCAGAGTGACGGGCGGCGCTATGTGACTCCAGCTTAAATAGAGGCTGGGTCACATGGTGCTCTGGCCAATCACAGCCATGCCAATAGTAGGCATGGCTGTGATGGCCTCTTGGGCCAAGTAGTATGACGCTTGTTGATTGGCTGCTTTGCAGCCTTTCAAAAAGCGCCAAGAAAGCGTCACAAAAGCGCGAAGAAAGCGACGAACACCGAACCCGAACCCGGACTTTTACGAAAATGTCCGGGTTCGGGTCCGTGTCACGGACACCCCAAAATTCGGTACGAACCCGAACTATACAGTTCGAGTTCGCTCATCCCTACTAGTAACACTTTGATCTAATTTTTTCCAGACCTATCGTTTATAGTTTTATAGTTTTCTTTTGCCTTCCTGGTTTATACAAAAATTTGTTTAATTGTTTATTTTTCAATTTTTTATTTTATTTCTACTATTTTATTCTAGCTTCCTGCTATCTTTCTTAATAATTCTTTCTCCCACCTGTCTCCTTGCCTCAATGAAAACTGCAACCTAAGGTAACTTTAATGCCATATAGACCTTACACCATATTTATCTTTATAATGATCATATTATCATATAGAATATTGTTGCCCGTTCTGCCATACACTTTCACAGCGGTATACATAGAATCAATTTCAATAGGAGTGCTCATCTCTGCTCATCTCTGGAACAAGGTTTGACACGCTCCGGCTCCTACTTCTTTCAAAATAAGGCTTGACACGCTTTTCCCGCTAGTGCGCACGTGAAGCATCCTTCCACAGCCGGCGCGCACATTCAAAAGCAGGTAGCGCATCTTCTATAGTGCTTTTGCGCATTCCTATATAGCACACACTTCCTGAAACCTTTACCTACAGTGGCACCAGGTAACTTTAAGCAGGGACCCTTTTCTAAGTATTGTATTTGCTGATATCACTGCATGTAATCTGGTTATGTTTTTTTTTTTTTTTTTATGTGGGGCTTACACTCTGTCTCTCATATGTGTGAAGGCTTTGGCCTGGATTTGTGGGAGGGGCTGAGGTCCGCCTCCAGCCTATTTAGGGCACCCCTCTACCTGACTCCTGCACCGTCCGAGGTCTGAACTTTGAGAGAGAGAGAGAGAGAGTTACTTGTGGAGTTAACTGAGAAGTTGCTTACGAGTTGCTGTTTTTCTTCTGAGGTTCATTGCTTGCGGGTCCAGGATTTGGAGCTTTCCGGTTCCATCCGTCCGACTTCACCTGGTTCCTTGCGGGTCCCGTTTTGCCCGTTAAACTGTGAGTCTTGTCATACGGTACAGCACAGGGCCTCACGGCTGCCCCTGTACCAGCTCGTTCATTTCACCTTTTCATTGTCAAACCATGTCACAGTTTCACTCCAGTCACGGTTTCATGTTTGCTACGTTTTCCGATCATGCATGCACACGGTCACCACACCACATCCCCACTCCCAGCGCTGCCAAAACACGTTGTACCGGGCTCCCATGGCAGCCTCCAACGCCGTTCCCCTCCTCACCATCATCCCACACTTTCCTTCCCCTCACACACAAATATGTACATGTATCATGCTGTCACTTGCGGGGACCATTCTGTTACTTTTGCTGGATAAGTCGCTCCCCTCGCCCAGCTCAGCGGCACGCCCGCCCTCCCACAGTCACCAGTGGCTCACCGCAACCCGACCGCTCCATGCTCCCCCTCCACACACCACACCAGCGCCGCGGTTCCTCTCTTCCCCGCATCTCCGTCCTCCTGCCGTGCTGCCAATGGCGTCCGCCGCGTCCCGACGCCCGGTTTGCGCATGCGCGGCGGGGGCGCGGCGCGTGCGCGGCCACGGCGCATGCGCAGTGACCGGCGGCCGGCCGGATGCCGCGCACGTGCGCTGTGCGGGGGGGAGGGGGAGCCGAGGGGTGCCGCACATACACCCCTGCACCAGGCACCTCAAGATTCGGCTACCGCTCCCCTCCATCAGCCAGCACCTTCAGGAGGGGGGCGCCACATCCTCAAACCTCAAACGTTCACACAAAGCACCAGAACACCCGCATGGGAAAATAGAGGAAAACAAAAACAAAACCAATATATAAACTCGCCATATGGGAAAACAGAAACCCGCCACATAACAAAAAAAAAAAAAAAAAAACCCCATATGGAAAACAGAAAACCCGCCACATAAAAAAAAAAAAAAAAAACGCCACATGGAAAAAAAAAAATAAAAAAAACCCGCCACTTGAAAAAAAAAAAAAAAAAAAAAACGCCATATGGGAAAACAAAACCCCGCCACAGGGAAAAAAAAAAAAAAAAAAAAACCCAATATGGAAAACAAATAAAAGGAATCATCACAATTTTTAAACCCGCCATAAAAAAAAAAAAAAAAAAAAACCGCCATATGGAAAATAAATAAAAGGAATCATCACAGTCAAACTACCCCCGGCTTCTTTTCTACATTTCACACCACATCCACCATACCGGGTCACCATGGCAACTCACGGCGCAATCCTCTCAGGTCATGCTAACGTCCAGACCGCTGTCAAACTCTCGTCATAACACTCCCACCACTCCACTCATTTAACAAACTCATTTCTTCCACATCTCTTTCCTTGGGTGGGCCCTCTTCTTTCTCAGGCCTACCTCATCCTCGGTTTCGGCACACCACAACCGACTACGCTTATTCCCTGATTTCCTAGGTTCTTCACTGTACTACCGTAAGTGCCTCACACAAATATATATATATATATATTTTTTTTTTATAAGCGAATTATGGTAAATATCAACATGTATTTAGAGTATCAATATGTAGAGTATCAACATCATGAGCTTAGACTATTTTTCCTTATTATTCTCTTCACTCATACGGATTCAACCTATGTATTCCACAATTGAACTCAACTTTACCTGACTTTCAGTATCCATGGGGAACCAGACTTTAAAACTGAGATTAAATTGACTATTATTTTACCATAAATTCTTGACATTTGTGAATAAGACCTGTTGTATCTATTTACTGTATGTGATTTATTTTATGTTATTTTTTGCTGTAGATTGATAAAGGCCAAGTAAGGCCGAAACATCATGTTGTATACAGCCACACCTTCAATAAATACGTATGACTTTGCAAATACATTGCTGGAGTATCTTTTCTACTGTGAATGTGGTGGGAACCCAACTCCTAGCATTACTAAGCGAAGTGCCAAAAAGTAATTTTGGAAGATCAATTTACAGATTATCAAGGCAATTAGCATATATGTTCTATAGTGCATTTCAGAAAATAGTCATTGTAGCACATACACTATCCATAGAAAAACATTACAATGCAATGTTTTATTACACATTGACCGAGCATTAAACCTGGTCATTCCAGCAGTTTTATTGGTGATATAATAAAAAGGTTGTGCATTTTTTTTTTCCTGTGAATATGAGGAAATTACCTCAAACAGACAATGTTATGAGCCTTAGTTGATGGCAAGAAAAACGTTTTAGGCTTAACACAAGTTTTACTGAGGAGACACTTTTGATAAATATGTTATTTTCATATAATATTATTCCATGCAATATTACACTAATAAATCATAAACCATGAAGGTCAAAACATTTGAAAGCTGGCTGTACATTTGTGGTATATCTTTTCTCTAACCTAGCCTGTAATGAAGTTAGAAGTTAATGAAGTGCTGTGACATGCAGAGGACACACACACAACAGAAACGATGATTAATGCAAATGTACTTTAAGATGTCTCATTCACTGACTTTATTAATGCAAAGCAGTCCATAAGATCTAATGCTCCTTACATTGCTATGCAGAGAGGACACAAAGTCATCATGGGTTTATGGATTTAAATGTGAGATTTCGATAGGTAGGAAAACAACATTTCAACCTTTACAAGAAGGCCAGGATGTGATTTGGTCTCAAGACATAAATAAGAATCTATAGGCCAAGCTAAAAATCACTCATCCATTAAATACTAGTATTCAGCAAAGACAAATCATGTATTTGATTCACCTTTTAAAAGATGATTAGTGTAGCTCACAGCACAAAGACCTTAATGTGTAAGAGCCCTTTTCAAGAGAGGCAAATGTTATTGAGACCGAATAACATTCTAATTGACTTATGTTGGATAATATATACTGCAGTATCAGAAAAAAACACTGTAGATATTCTCCTTCTATATATTATATTTCACCATTTCCTTAAAGTGTTGCATTTTTGCATTGTAATATTTTTTTAGATAATAATGGCTAGATCCTATAGCTGAAATGGCAGCACAGTGACCACCTGCTCAGTGCTTAGCTTTAGTGTAAGCTGGTAGTCCAATTGCTAGGGGAGCAGTATATCTCTTTACCTACTAGAGTAAGGCTCAAAGTTTCCTGATAGAGAAGCCAAAAGAAAAGCATAGCACTTGTCGAAGAAACTAAAATTTTACTTTTCTGGTTGTCATAATTGATAAATGAATACATAACATGTAATTATGAATTTTCAGAATTCTAGGCAGGGAAAAAGTGGTTCTCCAAATAAAGTTAAGTTAAATCCTGCTCCTTGGTGATTTTTCCCATATTCCCATTGCTTTCAACTGGATAAAAGTTTTGATTACACATTAACCCGTAGGATACAGGCTGTACATTTACAGCCCTGATATCCAGGTCTGAAATACCAGCGCCGTACAGCTAAAGCGCTCTGATCTGCTTCAGGAGTCCGGCAGTCACTGATAGTTGGACCCCTGCTATTTGCGCACTAACTCTTGTACTGCCGTGGTCAGCGCTGACCAAGACACGTGCGGGATCCTGTCGAGTGCAGGTGGCCATCAGGTCATCGAGCTTCTTTGATGTGGACCCGATTGCAGGAAAGGCAGACTGATGCCTTCCTTAGACATTGTGTCTGCCTTCCATGACAACTGGATCTCACAGGCAGGAAGCTGTAAGTGTATTTCACTGTGTAATACACTTACAGCCAATGCATTACAATACAGAAGTATTGTAATGCATTGTAAAGGGAATCAGACCCCCAAAAGTTGAAGTCCCAGAGTGGGACAAAAAATAAAGTGAAAAAAGAAGTTAAAAAAAATTAAGTTTTACAAAAAAAGTTTTCCAAAATAAAGTTAAAAAGCATATGTAAAAAATAGGGTAAAAAAGAAAATTAGGTATCGCCGTGTCCATATCGACCGGCTCTATAACAATATCACATGACTTAACTAATCATGTGAGCACCGTCAAAAAATAAAAACGGTGCTAAAAAAACATATTTCGGTCACCTTACATCACAAAGTGCAGCACCAAGCAATCAAAAAGGTGTATGCCCCCCAAAATAGTACCAATCTAACTGTCACTTCATCCTGCAAAAAAATGAGCCCCTACCTAAGACAATCGCCCACAAAAAAAAAACTATTGCTCACATCCTATGGAGACACTAAAACAATGATTTTTTTTTTGTTTCAAAAATTATATTATTGTATTACATGTAAAAAAATATAAAAAAAAGTAGACAAATTAGGTATCGCCACATCCATAGCAACCTGCTCTAAAAAATACTATCATGACCTATCCCCTCAGGTGAACACCGTAAAAATGAAAAAAACTGTCAAAAAAGCTATTTTTGTCACCTTAAATCACAAAAAGTGTAATAGCAAGCTATCAAAAACTGATATGCACCCCAAAATAGTTATAATCAAACTTTCATCTCATTCCATAAAAATGGTGCCTAAGACACTCGCCCCCCCCAAAAAAAAAACTATGGCTCTCAGACTATGGAGACACTAAAACATGATTTTTTTTTTTGTTTCAAAAATGATATTATTGTGTAAAGCTTAAATAAAAAAGTGTACATATCAGGTATTGCCACGTCCATAACTACCTGCTCTATAAAAATATCACATGACCTAACCCCTCAGGTGAACGCCATAAAAAAAATTGGGGCAAAAAAGCCATTTTTGTCACGTTTACATCACAAAAAGTGTAATACCAAGCGATCAAAAAGTTTTATGTACCTAAAAATGGTACCAATCAAGCCGTGATCTAATCCCACAAAAAATAAACCACTACCTAAGACAATCACCCAAAAAATAGGGCTTTCAGAAAGTGGCAACACAAAAACAAGATTTTATACTGTTCAAAAATGGTTTCACTGTGTAAAACAAAAAAAAAAATGCTAGACATATTAGGTATCACCGCTTCCATAACAACCTGCTTATCATATTACATGCCCCCTCAGGTAAATGCAGATTTTTTTTTTTTATAAAATAACTTTGCAATTTTTTTTCACCTTGATCAGAAAAAGTTTAATAGCAAGCGATCAAAAAGTCTTATGTACTCCAAAATGATACCAATCAAACTGTCACCTCATCCCACAAAAAATGAGCCCCCACATAAGACAATCACTTAAAAAATTAAAAAACAATGGCACCCATAAACCTATCCATCAAAATCAGCGCTACAAAAGCCATATGGCGCTCCTTCCTTTCGGAGTTCTGCCATGTGCCCCCACAGCAGTTTACCACCATATATGGGCTGGTGCCGTAATAAGTAGAAAATATGTCACAAAATATGGTGTGCTTTTTCTCCTGTTACCCCTTGTGAAAATGAAAAAATTGGGGCTAAAGCAACAGTTTATTGGAAGAAACAAAATGTTTCATTATTATAGCCAAGTGTTTCCAAATTTGGTAAAATGCTCAGGGGGTCAAAGTGCCCAGTACCCACCTTAATATATTCTTTAAGGAGGGTAGTTTCCAAAATGGGGACACTTTTTGAGGGTTTCCACTCTAAGGGTCTGTCAGGGTCTCTTTGAATACAAAATGGTGCCTAAAAACTATTCTAGTCAAATCTGCCTACCAAATCCATATGGCGCTCCTTTCCTTCTGACCACTGCCAAGTGTCCATATAGCTGTTTACCGCCACATATGGGGTATTTCTGTAAACTGCAGATTCAGAGTAATATATATTAAGATTTATTTTGCTGTTAACCCTTGCTAAAAATCTACCAAAATGTAATTCTTGTGGAACAGCTCAAGGTTTAACTAAGTTTTTTTAACATTAGTTTTGAATAATTTGAGGGTTGTAGTTTCTAAAATGGGGTAAATTATGGGTGGTTTCCATTACATAAGCCCCTCAAAATCACTTTATAACTGAATTGGTGCTTAAAAGATGGTTTTGTAAATTTTGTAAAAAAATTTAAAAATAGCTTTTAAGCTTCTAATCCTTCGAAATAAAATGACATTTACAAAATGATGTCAACATAAAGAAGACATATGGAGAATGTTGATTGATAACTATTTAATGAGGTATTAATTTCCGTCTTTAAAGTAAAGAAATTCAAATTTAGAAAAGGAAAAATGTTGGTAAATTTTGGATTATTTTATAAATAAAGGTGAAATATATTGACTCAAACTTATTACTGTCATTAGAAAGCATTCTCAGAATGGCTTGGATAAGTAAAAGCATTTCAAAGTTATTAAGGCCTCATGCACGCGACCGTTGTGTGCATCCGTGGGAGTTGTGCTGTTTTACGTTTTTTTTTCGCGGACCCATTGACTTTCAATGGGTCCGTGGAAAAATCGGAAAATGCACCGTTTTGCAGCCGAGACCGTGATCCGTGTATCCTGTCCGTCAAAAAAATATGACCTGTCCTATTTTTTTGACGGACAACGGTTCACGGACCCATTCAAGTCAATGGGTCCATGAAAGAACACGGATGCACACAAGATTGGCATCCATGTCCGTGATCCGTGGCCGTAGGTTACTTTCATACAGACGGATCCGAAGATCCGTCTGCATAAAAGCTTTTTCAGAGCTGAGTTTTCACTTTGTGAAAACTCAAATCCGACAGTATATTCTAACACAGAGGCGTCCCCATGGTGATGGGGACGCTTCAGGTTAGAATATACAACGAACTGTGTACATGACTGCCCCCTGCTGGCTGGCAGCACCCGATCTCTTACAGGGGGCCGTGATCCGTACAATTAACCCCTCAGGTGCTGCACCTGAAGGGGTTAATTGTGCGTATCATAGCCCCCTGTAAGAGATCCGGGGCTGCCAGGCAGCAGGGGGCAGACCCCACTCCCTCCCCAGTTTAAATTTTATTGGTGGCCCAGTGCGGCCCCCCCGCCCCCTCCCTCCCTCTATTGTAATAATAGCATTGGTGGCACAGTGGCACAGTGTGCGGCCCCCCTCCCTCCCTCTATTGCATTAACATTGGTGGCAGTGTGCAATCGCCCCCCCACCCCCCCTTCCTCCCTCTATTGTTTTAATACATTGGTGGCAGTGTGCGCCCCCCCGCCCCCCCTTCCTCCCTCTATTCTTTTTCTTCCTCTATTCTTTTAATACATTGGTGGCAGTGTGCGGCCTCCCCCCCCTGATCATTGGTGGCAGCGGAGTTCCGATCGGAGTCCCAGTTTAATCGCTGGGGCTCCGATCGGTAACCATGGCAACGAGGACGCTACTGCAGTCCTGGTTGCCATGGTTACTTAGCAATAGTAGAAGCATCATACTTAAGTCTGTGTCCGGCCGGGAGCTCCTCCTACTGGTAAGTGACAGCAATGCGCCGCACAGACTTGTCACTTACCAGTAGGAGGAGCTCCCGGCCGGACACAGACATCGCAGCAGCCAGCAGATAAGTATGATGCTTCTACTCCGCTGACACCAATGATCGGGGGGGGGGGGGGGAAGCCGCACACTGCCACCAATGTATTAAAACAATAGAGGGAGGAAGGGGGGGCGGGGAGGCGCACACTGCCACCAATGTATTAAAACAATAGAGGGAGGAAGGGGGGCGGGGGGCGCACACTGCCACCAATGTTAATGCAATAGACTGGGAGGGGGGGGTCGCACACTGTGCCACCAATGCTATTATTACAATAGAGGGAGGGGGGGGCGGGGGGGCGCACACTGTGCCACCAATGCTATTATTACAATAGAGGGAGGGAGGGGGGGCCGGGGGTCGCACACTGGCCACCAATGCTATTATTACAATAGAGGGAGGGAGAAGGGGCGGGGGGGACGCACTGGCCACCAATGATATTCAGACTGGGGAGGGAGGTTCTGCCCCCTGCTGCCTGGCAGCCCTGATCTCTTACAGGGGGCTATGATACGCACAATTAACCCCTTCAGGAGCGGCACCTGAGGGGTTAATTGTGCTGATCACGGCCCCCTGTAAGAGATTGGGTGCTGCCAGGCAGCAGGGGGCAGTCATGTACACAGTTTGTAGTATATTCTAACTAGAAGCGTCCCCATCACCATGGGAACGCCTCTGTGTTAGAATATACTGTCGGATGTGAGGTTTCACGATGTAACTCATATCCGACAGTATATTCTAACATAGAGGCGTTCCCATGGTGATGGGGACACTTCAAGTTAAAATATACCATCGGATTGGAGAAAACTCCGATCAGATGGTATAAAGGGACTCCAGACTTTACACTGAAAGTCAATGGGGGACGGATCCGTTTGCAATTGCACCATATTGTGTCAACGTCAAACGGTTCCGTCCCCATTGATTTGCATTGTAATTCAGGACGGATCCGTTTGGCTCCGCACGGCCAGGCGGACACCAAAACGACTTTTTTTTTGTCCGTGGATCCTCCAAAAATCAAGGAAGACCCACGGACGAAAAAACGGTCACGGATCACGGACCAACGGAACCCCGTTTTGCGGACAGTGAAAAAATACTGTTGTGTGCATGAGGCCTAACACATATATTGACACATGTCAGATTTGCAAAAATCCGACTGGGATTTAAGGTGAGAAGTGGCTCAGTACTAAATGGGTTAAAATATCTACTATAATGTGTTCTCTAGATGCAATAAACTGCAGTTCTCTGTAACTAGGAAAACCTCTTGACATGATATCCAAGGTGTCCAGAGAGATCACAAAGCCCATCACCAGGGTTTTGTCAAGATCCAGATAGTATCATGACTAATTCTTTAAAATTTTGTTTTACCACCTGTGACGAAACCAACCTCGCCACTGTGTTTTGGAGGGGGCTGGTTGCCAGCCTCCTGCCTCAGGATTATGGCCCATACTAACTTTAAAGAAGACAGGCCGGCCGCACAGCTTAAATCTGTCTTTGGAATTGTATTTTGTTATGTGAGGGTACCCAGATGGCTAGTTTAATTGTATTCGTGTGATCTGAGTGCCATTCACCTAATGATATGCACTCAGACTTGAGCTATCTGGGAATATGTTAAATGTCTGTGGTTGCTGGGAGGGTGTGACATTGTGTGTTTAAATGGTGATTTCTGTCCTGTTGTCCCCACATGTGTATTGGCGATCTCCCCTTTGTCCTGAGAGATAATTGGATTATCCCTCGGTTGTCTCTGGGGCAGAGAGGAGGAAACCATGATGCATTGTGGGGATTTGTTGTATCTGTTCGGTGTGTCGCAGTCTCCATTCTGGTCCCCTGGGGGCGTGTCCACCAGATGGGGACCTGCATAAATACGGGCGGGTAGCCCTCAATAAAGTGTTCCTGTTTTATCCTTCATCATGTTGAGACTGGTGTTTGGATAACTGATCAAACTGGGGGATTGCTATACGCTGAAGATTTGCTATACTCCCCTGGCATAACTACTAGTTCTTGTAACAGCTGTTCCTGCTCTCTGGCTGTAGGGAGGTTCACCCACTGGAGCCTGGAGCCTTGTAGTAGGTCCAGCGTGGGTGGAGGACGGTGAGACCCCAACCAAGCTACGGCGGATCGTGGGGTCTGCAGTGCATACGGTGTCAAGTGGAGTGCTTGGAGTCCTCGGAAAGCACTAGGAGCATCTAGCAACGGAGGCACTCAGTCAGGGTGCCAGGTGATCCGTTACACCACCCTTTAAGGGCTCATGCACACGACCGATGTTGTTTTGCGGTCCGTTTTTCACAGATCTGTTGTTCCGTATCTGAGTTTTTTTTTTCTCTCTGATTCTGTTCCGTTATTCCACAAAACATATCCGTACGGTTTCTGTATGCAATCCTTTTTTTGCAGATCGGAAATGGAAACATTAACTTATTAATCACCAAACACATGAGCAATATGGGCTGAGCATAGCATTTCTACAGTATGGATCTGCAAAATACGGAGGAAATACAGATGACATACAGATGTGTTCTGTGTGCATTCCGTATGTTTTGCAGACCCATTGATTTGAATGGTGCCTCGGACCGTGATTTGCACATAATAATAGGACATGCACAACTTTTTTGTGGAACGGAAATACGGAAATGCACACGGAGTAGCTTCTGTTGTTTTTGCAGACCCATTGAAGTGAATGGTTCTGCATACGGTCTGTAAAAAAACTGAAGCGGAAAGAAAATACGTTCATGTGCATGAGCCCTAACACTGATTTATGTTTATGACATAGCTAGAGTTTTAACTTGAAGCTCTTTACTCAAATGCAATCACTGTAACGTGGTTGCCCACCTATCATGTGCCAATATTGGACAGCTATCTTCAAACAGACCAAGAACTAAAAGAACTAAGTTCATCAGAGACGCTGAGGATTATCAACTTAATCGTGTCTACAGGTGGCACGATCCCAACTACAATACATCCTGGGATACCCAAAACTGCTACTAATCAACAGGACCTAGCTCCTCTGGATCTGATAGCGAGAGATCATTTTGTCCATCAAATTTTTTGTCAGAGGACTGAACCACCACAAATACAATATAGGAGGACATATCGCGGCAAGGGGAGCAGACGGAGACACACAAATACAGACTCATTCTCAGGTAAAGTTGAGAACCTAGTGATAAACATCTCCTCCATCACACTATCCCCAGCTCAGATCTCTACACTTCAGAAAGGACTCTCATTTTGTCCATCCAGCCCTTTGTCAACATTCTTAATAGAACAAGAGATTCAGTGATTTTATCAATCCATAAGATTTAAAGCACACTTTGCAACTTCTACAGAACATACCAGCAACACCAACATGGTTACTCCAGGCCCCTTGACATTACAATCATTGGGACTCAGGATCAAAAGTACCTATATGCCACCCAAAACATACCACCCGGCTGAGACTTACATTTATTTCACTAAGAGTGCTATTCAACACACCCTTGAACAATACAAACAGGGCTATTACAGAGACTCAAACAATTTATCCCCAGAAGAATATACAGCCATCAAATCTTTACAAACACACAAAGACCTCATCTATAAACCAGCCGCTAAAGGAGGGGCCATTGTGGTCATGGATAAATCCATGTATCTGAAAGTGACACAGAAGTCATGACACAGCTATCAGATCGACAAACATATGAACTACTCAGTACAGATCTGACACCTACTATCGCTAACAAAATCTCACCAGTACTTCAACACTACAAATCATTATAGGTAATTGATGACGATACAACATTTCTCACCAAACAACATCCAGTCATTCCCGTATTCTACATACTCCCTAAAATTCATAAAAACCTGCAGAATCCGCTCGGCCGTCCCATTATGGCCTCTATGGACTCTATACTATCTCCACTCTCTATATTTCTTGACCGCATATTAACACCTTTGATCAAGACCTCACGTCCATTTCTCCTAGACACCAATGATTTTATTACAAAACTACAGGATATTTCCATTAACTCAGGAACCTTACTCATAACTTTGGATGTCACACAACAGAGGCTTAGAGGCCGCTACGACCCTACTTTCATCTCAATCCACCTTGTCCACATTACAACAAGAATTCTGTATATGGCTACTTCGTCTTGTCCTACGTGAAAATTATCTTCCTTTTGGGGATCAATACTATGGCCTGAAATGCGGGACCGCGATGGGGTAAATGTGGCGCTACCCTACGCTAATTCCTATATGATCCAATTTGAAGATAGCTATACGTACACCCACCCATTATTTACCAATCATTCCAAAACTTGGCTCAGATTCATAGATGCCATTTTTTGTCTCTAGGAGGGCCCTGAATCCAGTGTCTATTCATTCTACAACGATTTAAAGAGTGTTTATCCTGAATCAGGATTTACCATACACATTGACACCTCTGAAATCAGTTTCCTTGACACACTAGTACAAAAGGACCCTAATGTCCACTTTCAATTTGATTTATATAGCAAACCAACCAATAGAAACAGTTTACTGCACTATTCAAGTTGCCATTCTACCACAACCAAAAAATCACTCCCACGTTGACAATATCCAAGGGTCCAACGTATAGTCACAGATCCAGATACCTTAACAACAAGATTAACCGAAATGAGCAATACATTTTCCCAAAGGGGATACCCCTAGAGACTTACCAGATCTGACACTCCTGAGACTCGAGCCACCAACAATACCAAAACTAACATCTCACAAATTCCCTGTATCACTACTTATCATCCAATCATACCTAAAATCCACCAAATGGTACGTAATAATTGGTCAATTACCCTCATATACAAGAGTTCCAAAATCCTCCTCTGACCTGTTACAAGCGCTGTCACAACATCAGGGACAAACTAGTCCATGCTGACATATGCCCCATTTCCAACATACCACGACACACTTTCTACAAAACCTGACATTTGGTACTTTTCAGTGTCTTTATTGCGCACAATGCTCAAACATAATCAGAGGCAATTAAATAACTCCTCCTCACATAGGTCAGAAATTTCCAATAAAAGATTACTACACTTGTGACTCTTCATATGTCGTATATCTGATCAAATGCCCTTGTGGCCTAGCATATGTGGGAGGAATGACTCAACATATCCGTGACTGGATATGTAAACATAAATCTACCATTAGAACAAAACAACTACTCCTAACAATACCATCACATTTCCTTTAACACAAACACCAAATCTCGCAGCTACAGTTCCAAGTTATCGAACAAGTACCACCTTCATGGTGAGGAGGAAATCGGATCTTATGATTACAACAGCGAGAATCCTTTTGGATCCATAGATTGGACACTTTAGCACCTAGAGGACTAAACAGGGAATGTGACTTCTTATTTTTATCATAATTATAATGACTTTTTTTTGTCTCTATTCCAGATACGTTGATTGGGATTAGGCATCCATGGGTGAGAATTCCCCCATCCTCCCCCCTTCTCCCCCCCCTCCATTTTGCTGTTAAACTCCCCTCACCTCCATAATTGCAGTTTCCTTGCTAATACTCTACTTCAATGTATTATTTACTTTTGTTCTATAAATAATTTTATTTATATTTTTTACATTTTTTTCATTATTTATTCTTTTTTTCATCATTACATTTTTTTCCAATCAATTTTTTTTTTTCATGTTTAAGATTTCTTATTGCTTTATTATCATAATTATTACTTCATTATTTTCCTTTATATTACCACATTACTATAATTTATTTACCATACTGGATCTATTAGTGTTTCCTACTTCCATTTATTATACCCAGCCTTCATATAACTCTTAATTATTATACATCTCTTTCCCAGACCTATTTACTCCTCCACCTACACCACTCATTTCTTTCTCACATTTGCATAAACATCCTGTCCCTGTCTTGCCCACATTGCCAGTACTACACACCACCTCCCTACTTGTCATGTGCACTCCCCATATCCATTATAGCACTGCAAGGATTGCTCCTTTGTCAATGCGCAGGCGCACGCCCTCTCAATCTCGGCGCAGTGACGTCTCCTACCATGACGTCACCTGCAAACCCTGCTTACCCAAGGCCATTTAAAACACTCCCTAGACCGACTAGCATTATCCAGGATAGCGTCTTCCATCGTCTTCCCTCCTGCCACCATTGAGGCAAACCTACTAGCTACTTTTTTGTTTCAATCTTTTTTATTGTATTTTCAAGATTTAAGGCATAATTACAATAAAGATGCATTACAGTAACATCTATGGGAGTAGAGTTATTTAAAACCAATAACAAATCAATGACATAACTATTGTCAAAAATAACACCACTGATTTGCGATGATCAATATCCACGGCTGGTGCACATTCTTATGTGAATTCTAAGAAGCTGACCAAGAACAGAAGCCTTATATAACTGGTAATTAGTAATTAGATGTCCACCCCCTCCACTTTAAATCTAAGGCCCTTTGTAAAAGAGATCTGGGAGTCCAAAGCGCAAATGTGTGTATAGTGAGAGAAAAACAAACAACAACATATCCCACACATTTTTGGAGATGACATCCAAAATTGCCACTGTTTCATAAACCTTTGGAAAGAACCATTACCCAGAGCTCAATTTTTTTATAAGCAAAGGTAGTGTTAATGGCGGACAATAAATCTCCCATTTGCAGCACTTCCTGAGATTTCCATCTCTGCAATAGCATCAATTTGGCCAAAACGCAAACTATGCATACCAATTTCCTACTTTCTACAGGGAAGTCATCCACCCCAACTAAAAGTAGGGCAGGTTGCGGTGTCCACCTGAACTTCTGTGGAAGTAATAGGCCCAACAATTCTCATACTTTCAATAGCTTTTAATCAATGGGCATTGCCAAAGGATGTGGAGAAGTGTCCCCCCACAACCACAGCCTCTCCAACATTCGCCAAAAACCCCAGGGTACATATATTGTAATGTTTCTGGTGTGTAGTACCAATGTAAAATCGTTTTTAGAGCTGATTCAACATGCGGGTAACATTGCTGATGAGAATGGATCGCCTTGATTGCTCTCAGCCAATCTGAGTCCGATATAGCGATATTCAGAGATCTCTCCCATTTACACATAGAATGAGACTTCTCAAATTGGACTGGATGGAGCAGTGCTTCATATAGTGATTTTAGCCCTTTGGAATTGCTAGAAAGGTAGATCTTACCCACTTGGTTACAACCTAAATTTGCAGGGCGCAATGTTTGAAGCAGATGCCGGATTTGTAGATATTTAAAAAATTCTGACTTAGGAAGTGTCAATTGCTCCTTCAAAGATTGAAAGGACTTCAGTATCCCATTCTCATACAACGATTCCACTGTGAACGTAGCCTCTGAGTGCCACACAGTGTGCGGGAGTAAAGCTCTGATAATAGAGAATGGCAATGAGGCCAGCATTGGTGGGTTCCCCCCAGTGGCTATACTATGAAATTGGTTCCAAGCTTTTATGGAAGCCAGCATTACTGGATTCAGGTTCTTTGGGATAGGGATGTCCCAAAAGGGCAAATGTAATAGGTCTGGCAAGGTATAAGGCGATGCTTGTGCCTGTTCTACCTGTACCCAAGGGATCCCTACCTTCTCCTGCTTCCAATTTCTGAGCATAGAAACTAAAGAAGCTATATAATATAATTTCATATCTGGTACTGCAAGACCTCCCATTCCACGTGTCCTCTGAATAATGCTTCTTGCTAATCTCGGTTTCTTATTCTGCCAAATATACTTAGACATTATATATTGCACCTTACTGAAAAATCTATTTGGCAACAGGATCGGGAGAGTGTGGTACAGATATAGGAAACGGGGGAGGATAAACATCTTAAAAGCTGCAATTCTGCCTAACTATGACGTTTCATGTTTGTGAAAGTTTTCCAGATCCCTGCCAATCACTAGTAGCAAAGAATCATAATTGAGAGTATATAGTTTTGACAAAGAGGGGATCATATTAGTACCAAAGTATTTGATGCTGTCAGTACACCAATCAAAGTCCCATCTTTTGCGAAAAGATAATGTTAAGGCCTCCGGAATGTGGATTGGTAATGCTTGTGTCTTGGAGGAATTAAGATGGTAGTACGAGATGTTACCGTAATTTTCTATCTGGTCCATGACTGCTGCTAGGGATGTCTCTGGCTTTGTTAATGATAGGAGAACGTCATCTGCGTATAGTGAAATGATATGTTCCTGACCTCCAATTCTAACTCCAGAAATGAGGGGATTTAACCTTATTGCTTGAGCTAATGGTTCCATGGCAATAATAAAAATTAAAGGGGACAGTGGGCATCCCTGTTTGGTGCCCTTTGGTTCAGCAAGGAGATAGGCCTAAAATTTTGGGGTCTGTCAGAAGGCTTACCCGGCTTAGGTAGGGTGATAATAATGGCCTGTAGGTTTTCTTTAGGAAAAACTCCAGAGGACAAGGCGGACTGCCAAAAGTCACGTAAAAATGGACTTAGAATATGTGTAAATCATTTATAGTAATGACTGGCAAATCCATCCGGGTCAGGTGCTTTACCCCGGGGTAAGGAGGCTATCACTTTTTCAACTTCCTCAGTGGTTATTTGGGCATTAAGGGTTTGGAGTTGTAGGTAAATTTAGAGAACTGAGGTATGTATGTATCAAGTCAGGTAGGTTTGGGGGAGTTGGTATTGAGTCCTTTAAATTTTACAGGTCGTGATAATAGGCCTGAAAACCCTCTGCTATATCCAACGGGGTGTACATTTTAATTTGTGTCTTAGGATGTAAGAGAAATGGGATTCTACTCTTTACCAGTTTCGCCTTGAGACTGGCCGCCAAAAGTTTACCTGCTTTATTCCCTTGGGAGTAATAGCGCGCCTTGGTTTTACGAAGCCCTTTCTCAAAGGACTCTAACATGTGATTCCTCAGATCCTGCCTTACTTGTTTCAGAGCCTCTGCATTTGAGGGTGAGGGATTTGTTTTATTGCTGCCCTCCAGTTGTTTCAGTTTTGTCGAGCATTTGTGATGTGGCCTCTTCCAGTTTCCTTTTCCGCACCGCACCTTGTTGTATGAATGACCCTCTAATGTATGCTTTGTGGGTGTTCCATAAGTCTAGCTTATTGATATGAAAGAATTATTTCAGGTCTGATTCAATGCACCGACCATGCTGTGGACAAGATAGTAATATAGAGTTGCTCCTCCAAAGCTATCTTGGGGAGTAATTGTTGTCCTCTGAAAACTTCATGGTGATTGCAGCATGGTCGGACCATTTAATCTGCTCAATTGCCGTATCCACCGTCTGTCCTGTCAAGTGCTGCCCTGTCAATAACGAACATATCAATACGAGAATAGATGTCATGTACCCCTGAGTGGAACGTAAAATCTCTGTCTGACGTATGCTGGATTTGCCAGATATCAAATAGTTCTGCCTTCCACAGAGAGTCAGCTAAAGAAGGCACAGTCCTACAAGAGGAGGAGGATGTGTCTAGCTCAGGGTCTGTAGTGATATTAAAATCAGCAAACATTAGTAACTGGCCTTTCCTTTTCTTATTTATCAATTTCAATAATCTATTGAAGAAGCGGGTTTGGCCAGTGTTAGGGGCGTACAAGGATACAAGAGTGAAGAGTATGTTATTCAAGGTGCATACCAGGACTACAAACCTCCCTGTTGGGTCACTAATACTGTCAATCATTGTGAACGCTAAAGTATTTTTTATGGCTATCAAAACCCCTCTGGTTTTAGAGTTGGAGTGGGCTTGAAAAATATGGTGGAATTGTGTATGTTGTACCCTATGCGCGTCTTTGACTAATAAGTGGGTTTCTTGTGCCCCCAGGACATCACATTTAAGAATTTTGGCCTCTTTCCATAAGTGTGATCTGCGCATTGGACTATTCAATCCATTCACATTAAGGCTAGCAAATGAGATTACCATAGTAAAGCAGCTTAAAACATAAAGTAAAGAGGTTGCATAATAAACAGTAAAAAAGGTGCAGGACGCCTCCCAGCCAGAGCACCCGCGCACATATCACAAAGGTGGTGGAGCATTGTACAGGCATATTTGTGGCACCATTCATGGATGTAGCATCATATCACAGTGGTAGAACATAATAACATAAAACCAGAAGCATAAATACGTAAGGTGTATCCGTAAGAGCCAACCGGCTCTCTGTAACCGAAAGAACTTGGGGAATTAACGTCCCGTCTGAAGCCTAGGTCATAACTTATATCGACAGTCACTCAAACCTAGCATACAGGCCATAAGAGCATTAACTTTCCCTGGTGAACCGACTTAGCGGACGGTGTCCCAATCTTTCTGAATTTTGTCAGGAGGGGCCCAACGATGCTCCTTCGGCGGATCAATTGGAATGTCCCATATATGCAGGTCCCCCAATTTCTTCAGAGTGACAAATTACCCTTCTCTATCTGGTAGTCTGATGGATGAGTTTGGTTTTGGCGCGTGCCGGAACAATTTTAACTGCCTGTTTGAATTGTGCCAAACTTAAACTTTGTTGGAGGAAGGATAATGCTATGTGGTTGTTTTTCAAGGATTGGACTGGGACTCTGAGTTACCGTGAAAGGGAAATATTAATGCTTTAGCATATCAATATATTTTTGGACAATTGTATGCTTCAAGACTGTTTCCTTCAGGACTGTTTACAAAGCAAGGTCCATAAACAGAACTGAACTCTGACCTAAATCCCATTCAAAACCTTTGGAATTAATTAGAGTGAAACTTCTGAGCCAATATCAATGTCTGACCTTAAAAAATGCTCTTCTAGATGAATGAGCAAAAATTATAACAGACCCATACAAAATCTTGCAGAAAGCCTTCCCAGAAGAGAGGAAGCTGTTTGAGCTATGAAAGGGGGACTAGCTACAGTGGATATAAAAACTCTACACACCCCTGTTAAAATGTCAGGTTTCTGTGATGTAAAAAAAATACACAAAGATAAATCATTTCAGAATTTTTTTATTGTGACCTATAAAATGTACCACTCAATTGAAAAACAAACTGAAATCTTTTAGGTAGAGGGAAGAAAAATAAAAAAATAAAACAATGTGGTTGCATAAGTGTGCACACCCTCTTATAACTGGGGATGTAGCTGTGTTCAGAATTAAGCAATCACATTCAAAACCATGCCATCATCGAAAGTGCCTCTGATTAACCCCAAATAAAGTTCAGCTGCTCTAGTTGGTCTTTGCTGAAATTTTCTTAGTCACATCAAACAGCAAAAGCCATGGTCCACAGAGAGCTTCCAAAACTTCAGAGGGATCTCATTGTTAAAAGCTTTCAGTCAGGAGAAGGGTACAAAATAATTTCCAAGGCATTTGATATACCATGGAACACAGTGAAGATAGACATCACCAAGTGGAGAAAATATGGCACAACAGTGACATTACCAATAACTGGACATCCCTCCAAAATTGATTAAAAGACGAGAAGAAAACTAGTCTGGGAGGCTACCAAGAGGCCTACAGCAACATTAAAGGAGCTGCAGGAATATCTGGCAAGTACTGGCTATGTGGTACATGTGACAACAATCTCCCGTATTCTTCATATGGCTGGGCTATGGGGTAGAGTGGCAAGACAAAAGCCTTTTCTTATGAAGAAAAACATCCAAGCCAGGCTACATTTTGCAAAAACACATCTGAAGTCTCCCAAAAGCATGTGGGAAAAGGTGTTATGGTCTGATGAAACCAAGGTTGAACATTTTGGCCATAACTCCAAAAGAAATGTTTGTGGCAAAAACTAAATTGCACACCACCAAAAGAACACCATACCCACAGTGAAGCATCGTGGTGGCAGCATCATGCTTTGGGGCTGTTTTTCTTCATCTGGAACTGGGGTCTCAGTTAAGCTACAGGAAATTATAAACAACACCTTCAGGCTTCTGCTAGAAAGCTGAACATGAAGAGGAACTTCATCTTTCAGCATGACAATGACCCAAAGCATACATCCAAATCAACAATAGAATGGCTTCACCAAAAGAAGATTTGTTTTGGAATGGCCCAGCCAGAGCCCAGGCCTGAATCCGATTGAAAATCTGTGGGGTGATCTGAAAAGGGCTGATACCCTCGCAATATGACAGATTTTCAGTGTTTTTGCAAAGAAGAGTGGGCAAATCTTGCCAAGTCAAAATCTGCCATGTTGATAGACTCATACCCAAAATGACTGAGTGCTGTAAGAAAATCAAAAGGTGCGTCAACAAAGTATTAGTTTAAGGGTGTGCACACTTATGCAACCATATTATTTTATTTTAATATTTTTTTCTTCTCTCTACCTAAAAGATTTCAGTTTTTTTTTTCAGTTGAGTTGTACAGTTTATTGGTCACATTAAAAGTGGAAAAAGTTCTGGATTCATTTAGTGTAGACTTTTTATATCCATTGTAGATCAATCCAACCTACACTGACTATCTCCCCCTAGCTATCTAATATATATATATATATATATATTTATATATATATATATATATATATATATATATATATGTATATATATATATATATATATATATATATATATATATAAACTTTCTAATGTAATACAACAAAGCACAGCAATGACACTGCTGTCTCTTTAATAACTGCAATAAACTTTAGAAAATAGCTGCTGGGGAGTTTCTTATATAGTAAGGGGTAGGCAACTTTTTTATTGGTTGATAGGGATGTTGCTAAGTTGTGACAAAGCCTTCTCATTGGTCCACAAGCTAGAAGAAGGGATGGATGATCACCTGATGTGTACTGTGTTAAAACAACAACAACAAAAAAAAAAAAAAGAATATTCGTCATTACGAATATATAGCACTATATTCTAAATATTTGCAAATTCTCGAAGTGCCAATATTCGCGTAAAAATTTGCTTTTTGAATATACACGCTCAACAATAATTTTGATAATTTTTCTGGAGTTTTAATACTTAAAAATCTTTCTTTGCATCGCCATATTCTGACTCCCATAACATTCTTACATTTATATCTAAGTAGCTGTATAAGGGCTGTTATTTTTGTGTGAGATGATCTGTATCTTTCATAGATACCATTTTAGGGAGTGTATGACTTTTGATCACTTTTTATTCTATTTTTGGGAAGGCAAAGTAAAGAAAAAAAATGGCGAACTGGACATTTAGATTTTTTTTTTTCCCAATACACAATTTACCATACAGAATAAATTATAATGATCTGTATTTTATTTTTATTTTTTTCATAATGGCAAAATGAAAATTCCCCCCCCCCCCACAGTTTTTTCCACTTATTTTTAGTCTCCCTAGGGGACATCATATCATTGTCCCATAGACTATTATGATTTACCATTGCTATGGAAGGATCAAAGGCAGAGCTTGATAGGGCAGACCTTGAAGCCTCTAGAAAGTCAGAGGCTACCATAGTAATCGAAAAGGAAAGCCGAGAGTTAAGTGCTCCAACTCTGATGTTGTGGTCACAATTGACCACAGCATCTGAGGGGTTAAAAATATGTGATCAGAAAGGGGTCATAGATACATTGTCTGCATATTTCTTGACATGCCATGTGAATTTAAATCCTTACCACGCTAATTTATGTTACAGAAATCAGACATGGAGTTGACACTTGGCAATATAGAGTTTGAAATCTGTGGCAAACCTATAGTCAATTAAAGTAGACTGAGTAGTAATGGTGATTTAAGTTAAAACTTAACTTTTAAATATTAAAGATAGAATAAGTCCCTAAATGTGATATTAGATACAAAGAAAGTGTATAATAGCACAGGGGATACAAAAAATACTTGGTGCACGACGGCACTTTTAGATTCACAATAGATTAGTGCACGGCGGCACCTTAAGTAACCGGTGGTCTTACCGTTTCAGCCACGGTCTTCTGGTTTTCGGTGATGTCCAATGCAAACAGGTGTGCTGTGGAAATAAGTGCGATTGGGGCCCGCCAGGGGTATTATGGGTTAAAAGGTACCTAGACAGCCCTAACTAGTGGGTGCTATCTCGGCCCTAGCGTCCTATTTACGGAGCACCCGTTCTAATAAGAACGACCCCGTCCGGAACCTGACCCTTTCGCTACTTGGCCCTATTGTGCCCTAGTGTAGCTAGTCCCTACATGCATGTTTCGTTTTTGGAACTCATCAGGGGAATTTAGGCACACAAAGGGGGGGGCAATGTGATGTGGCGACATATAGTATTAGTATCTTTAATCGATTAGCAACACATATGTCAATACAGTTTTGATAATGTAAAATATGACACAATTTGATACTTTGAAGTGGCAGCCTTTTGGTTCGGGCTCCATTCATGTATCAGGGCTGGGTACTTACCTAGTGATGTGCAGACAAGGTGGAGGGGGTTGCCTGATGATGGCCCGGTCCCTCATATGGAGCTCAGTGGCGTGTCCAGAGTCTGTGATGAACCTTTAGTCAAAGCTGAAGCATTAGATGTAGATTTTGCTGCTGAAAAACAGTATATCTGCTGTGACTTTTCCACTGTGGAAAATCTTAAGCAGGCCCCCATGTGTGGCCATGCTCTGGGGACTTCAATAAATAACTGTTAATTGCTTAGCTTCCTTAGGTGAGTTACTGAAGTCACTAGAGAATACAATAAAAATTGTAAGAAATACAGAATTTTATAGAATTTATAGGAAATAATGTAAGCCATATTTTTTATTGGTATCCTGTATGTATGTAGGGTTTTCAGCAACTTTCTGTTAATTAGTGTCTATACTTGTGTTCTCAAAGTCAGTATAAGCAAGTACTGTATATCTGGACATAGATAAATTAACATATTAAGGGCAGAAAACTGTTGTCAACTATCTAAAGAATGTGTGACAGTTGTCCAGTAGGTGGTACAATGGCTAGTGGGTCAAGAAAATGCTGGCAAATCCCAATATTCCAGCTATTTCTATCAATCTTCAAGAGTTAACAATAATTTGCTAGAAAAATAAAAGGAACAACCAATTGGATGTCTCCAAACCATGTTCTTGAAGATGCTAGAACTGGCTATTAAGCATATAAAAGGCTGGGATTTGAAATAGAATGGAAGGAAGGAGGAAGAGAGACGAGGTAGAGAGAAGAAAGAAAGGAATAGAAGAGACAAGACAAATAAGAAGTGACATAGAAGCTGGAAACTCGAAGGGCCAGAAAAAGGACTGGTTAAGAGACCTAAACAGACCTATATATGGTAACTAATGTATACTGTAGAGGTAGAGTAATTTGTTGTTTAGTTACCAAATGGTCTTGGGAGTAACTTTATATTGTTATTGTGTAAAAGTCTCTTTGTTGTTTAAATATGTCTCCATATATAAACTAATTTAAAATCAATAATACAAATTGTAAGATCAGCATTTCTACACTTTACAATATACCAATTTTTTTTTTTTATAATCTGACGCTTGTATCTCATTTTTTACAGACAACTTAAAGAATCAGACTCACTAAGAGGGTATGTTATACAATATATATATATATATATATATATATATATATATTAATAATTTCTTAAATTGTGACCTGAAGTTTCTCAAATTTTTTATTGTTTGTATAAACGTTATCAGCCATACAATCAAAATAGAAATATAAAATTGTGCACAATAAGAGAACTGACATGTTCTCCTTAGCTACTTAAATGCTGCACTAGAAAGATCATTAATCTAATATTTGAACAACTCTTCTCATTTAAACCTCCTAATAAATCCCTGCCATAAAATGTACCTTCTCACTTTTTTCAAATTCATTACCTTGAGTGACAAAATGACAATATGATTAGCGGTTAATAAGGTCTTGGTTTTAAAAGATTGACTGACATTGCATTACTCATTTAATTTCCGTTTTTCCTGTTTTTTTTCCCTCTCTCTCTCTCCCCCATCACCAAGGGAATTAATATTATCACATCAAAGGGTCTGTTATAGGGAGTGGAAAATAATTTAACAGGACACCGGCTGTGATTATTCAAACTTGGTTATTTGCACCTTGTGTGTATATAGCAATATCATATTACAACTTAATTTTTATCCAATTGTCAGTCACTAATGGAATACATATGCTTTCATGTTAAAGAATGCATAATAAGTAGTTAAATAGAGAAAGAGAGAAAGAGAGAGATTACATTCAGGCAAAGATAAGAGGAATATAAACAATGTATTAGTAATATATGAGAATGAGGCAAGCTTAAGCTTTGTGTCACTTATTAAATTTTGATGTTTTTTTGTACTTCCTTGCCTTAAGGAAACAGTTGATTAATATAATATTCTTTACACTAGATAACTTTGAATTAAACAGGAGGATGAACAGAACACCACTGTTTTCTACCATCTCATCTCCAATCATTTCTGGAGACCTTAGTGACAAATATTTATTAGTCTTTCACACAGAAGCAGATGATTTCTTAATAAAAGGCATTTATGGTAATCAACGATATCATGAATTTATCTCTGCCCTTAAAACAGGACTGATCTGTGAAAGTAGAAATGATTTGCAAGAGAGGAGGCATCAAATACATTCCACAATATGAGAAATTAAAGCTATGTCCCTGACTTGGAGTAAGCAAATAGTCTTGGTTTTGCAGCCAACAGAAGGATTTCACAGTGTAGTCTAAGAGGATGGAAAAAAAGACATAAAATACAAGAACAAAATGCTCTTATGTCCAAAGGTTTGAAGACCAGCCTTGTTAATTCCGTAAACTGCAGTGTTAAATTAGTCCAGGCCCTTGTGAAAAGTGATGTTACATATTGTCCAGCCGAGATAAATTTTCCCTCATGCTCTCTAACAGACAAGTCAGTGACAGGTGACTGCTGTGAGTAGTTTATTAAAATGGCCACCTCATGGGAGATTTTCAAAATCTTTAATGCTTTTCATTGATAAGAGGGCCAGCGACAGTGGGAGTCAGAACAAAAGGGAAAAAGTAAAGCAAGGAATCAGGGGCCAATCACATGCAGGTCAGCTACATGCATTCAAAGGAACTGCCTTGACTTGCTTGTGTTAGTTGTCCAACTTCTATGTATTAAAAGGGTGTGTATATATATAAATATATATATATATATATATATACTATCTTTTTTTTTCTGTTATATTGCTATATTGCTATAATTAAATAATAATCAGTGGGTTTACTAGATTTGTAAGTAATAGTTGAAAAAACTTAGACTCCTCCTTACTCCTCCATAGTACTGAAAGATCAAAACTAATTCATTGCAAAGAGCAATAATTGACATGTCCATTTTTTTCCCGTTCTTGTCAAATTCTGTGTATTGTTGGCCTAATTTTCTGAAAATGAAATGACATAAATGAATAAAAGTAAGGAAATTTGTATTAGAGAGGTAAAATTAAAGGGAATGTGTCATCAGAAAAGGATCTAATGATTAAATAGCATTTTTATGTTACACATATATTGCAAAGGAATTTTCATGAAGTTATTTTTTAAATTTCTGATGTCATTTATATTTAAACAAAAACCATAGAATCTTACAGTTTTCTCACTGGCCATTAAGCCTAATAATAGACACCACTGTCTGTACAGATCTCTGTACAGGCTCTATCGTAGGGATGGGCTGCACCTCAATGGGGAAGGGGCAGCAGTGTTGGGGGAGAAGATGGCTAGAAGGTTGGAAGAGTGTTTAAACTAGAGACTGGGGTATGGGTAATTACATTACAGGAGGGGAAGATAGTCCAGATAGAGACTCAGGGCAAGGTAATGGAACTGGGGGAAGAATGGAAGGAGGCACTAGAACAGTACAGAAGGAAAGGTGTAGGGTAAACAATATACATAAACCTCTTAATTGCATGTATACTAATGCCAGAAGCCTGACTAATAAAACTGGAGAACTAGAATTAGTGATGTGTGAGGATGAATACGACATAGTGGGAATAACTGAGACATGGCTGGATGATAGCTATGACTGGGCAGTTAATGTACAGGGCTACAGTCTGTTTAGAAAGGATCGCCAAAACTGGAGAGGGGGAGGGGTCTGCCTTTATGTAAAGTCCTGTCTAAAGCTGACAGTCCGAGAAGATATAAGTGAAGGACATGAACACGTGGAGGGTAGAATTATAGGAAGGCAAAATCATAATGAGGTTGTTATTATGGGGGACTTCAACTACCCAGAAATAGACTGGGAAACTGAAACCTGTACATCTCATAAAGGTAACAGGTTCTTGGCAATAACCAAAGGCAATTACCTTTCGTAACTGGTTCAGGACCCGACTAGAAGGACGGCCATACTGAACTGAACAATAGACCTGACAGAACAACAGATGTGCAGGTTGGGGGACACCTGGGAAATAGTGGCCATAAAGTAATAAACTTCAAATTGTCATTCAAAAGTACCAAACTTCAAAAAAGCTAAATGTAGCCAACTAAGAGAGCCCATAGGCCTAGCTAACTGGGACAAAGTCCTCAAATATAAAAATACAGTCACAAAATGGGATATTTTTAAAAAGCATCCTAAAATCTATTTGTGATTATGAGATTAAAAGATTAATAAACCAGAAAAAAACTATGTGGATAAATAGAAATGTAAAGAAAGCAATAAATTACACAAAGAAAACATTTAAATCACTAAAACAGGAGGCTAGCAAGGAAGCACTAAAAAACTATAAGGAAAAAAATAAAATATGTAAAAGACTAATAAAAGCAGCCAAACTAGAGACTGAGAGATTAATTGCCAAAGAGAGCAAAACGAACCCTAAAATGTTCTCCAATTATATAAATGGTAAAAAGTATAAATCTGAAGGTGTCGACCCTTTACAGTGTAATGAGGGGGGATTTCAGAGAGCGATAAGGGGAAAGCAAAGCTATATCAAATAATATGCAGAATGTAAAAGTTAATTCCCCATTAAAAGTGCACTGTCTGACCCAGGAAGAAGTACAGTGGCGTGTTAAAAAGATTAAAATTGACAAATCGCCCGGACCGGACGGCATACACCCCCATATCCTAAGAGAATTAAGTAATGTCATAGCCAGACCCTTTTTTCTGATATTTAAAGACTCTATACTGACAGGGAGTGTTCCATAGGATTGGAGCATAGCAGATGTGGTGCCAATACTCAAAAAGAGTCCAAAAACAGAGCCCGGAAACTATAGGTCGGTAATGTAACATCTGTTGGGGTAAACTGTTTGAAGGTTTTAAGAGATGCTATTTGGAGTACCTCAATAAAAATAAGCAAATAACACCATATCAGCATGGTTTCATGGGGGATTGGTCACGTCAAACTAATTTAATCAGTTTCTATGAGGAGGTAAGTTCTAGACAGCGGCGAATCAATGGATGTTGTATATCTGGACTTCTCCAAAGCCTTTGACACTGTACCGCATGAAAGGTTAGTAACATAGTAACATAGTACATAAGGCCGAAAAAAGACATTTGTCCATCCAGTTCGGCCTGTCATCCTGCAAGTTGATCCAGAGGAAGGCAAAAAAGAAAACTGTGAGGTAGAAGCAAATTTTCCCCGCTTTAGGGGAATAAAAAATTCCTTCCCTGACTCCAATCAGGCAATCCGAATAGCTCCCTAGATCCAGAAATACATCCAGAAATACATCCAGACCCCTCTTGAATTCCATTATTGTACTCAGCATCACCGCCGCCTCAGGCAGAGAGTTCCATAGTCTCACTACTTTTACCATAAAGAATCCTCTTCTATGTTTGTATACAAACCTTCTTTCCTCCAGACGCAGAGCATGTCCCCTCATCACAGTCCTGGGGATAAATAGATGATGGGATAGATCTCTGTACTGACCCCTGATATATTTATACATAGTAATTATATCTCCCCTCAGTCGTCTTTTTTCTAAAGTGAATAACCCTAATTTTGATAATCTTTCAGGGTACTGTAGTTGCCCCATTCCAGTTATTACTTTAGTTGCCCTCCTCTGGACCCTCTCCAACTCTGCTATGTCTGCCTTGTTCACAGGAGCCCAGAACAGTACAAAGTACTCCATGTGTGGTCTAACTAGCAATTTGTAAAGTGGTAGGACTATGTTCTTATAAAAGGCACCTATGCCCCTTTTGATGCAACCCATTATCTTATTGGCCTTGGCAGCAGCTGCCTGACACTGGTTTTGCAGCTTAGTTTGCTGTTTATTAAAATTCCTAGATCCTTTTCCATGTCAGTGTTACCGAGTGTTTTACCATTTAGTATGTACGGGTGACATGCATTATTCCTTCCCATGTGCATAACTTTACATTTGTCAGTGTTAAATCTCATCTGCCACTTATCTGCCCAAGCCTCCAATCTATCGAGATCCCTCTGTAGTAGTATACTGTCCTCTTCAATGTAATTTCTTTACACAGTTTAGTGTCATCTGCGAAAATTTTTATTTTACTATGCAAGCGTTCTACAAGATCATTAATAAATATATTGAAGAGAATAGGGCCCAATACTGACCCCTGAGGTACCCCACTAATGACAGTGACCCAATCTGAGTGTGTACCGTTAATAACCACCCTCTGTTTTCTATCCCTCAGCCAGTTACTTACCCACATACAGACATTTTCTCCCAGTCCGGGCATTCTCATTTTATATACTAACCTTTTATGTAGTAGTGTGAAATGCTTTGTAGATGTCCAGATATACAACAACCATTGATTTGCCGCTGTCAAGTCTAGAACTTACTTCCTCATTGATACTGATTAAATTAGTTTGGCATGATCGATCCCTCACGAAGCCATGCTGATATGGCGTTATTTGCTTATTTCCATTGAGATGCTCTAAGATTTACAGGCCTATAGTTTCCAGGCTCTGTTTTTGGACCCTTTTTGAATATTGGCACTACATTTTCTATGTGCCAATCCTGTGGGACATTCCCTGTCAGTATAGAGTCCACAAATATCAGAAATATGGGTCTGGCTATGACATTACTTTATTCCCTTAGGATACGGGGGTGTATGCCAGCCGGTCCTGGCTAATTGTCTATTTTAATCTTTTTAAGTCCCTGTTGTACTTCTTCCTGGGTCAGACAGGACACTTTTAATGGGGAATTTATTTTTACATTCAGCATTTTATCTAACTGTTTATTTTCCTCAGTGAATACATTGGAGAGAAAAAATAAAATAATTAACAGCTTTGCTTTCTCCTTGTCGCTCTCTGCGACTCCCCCCTCATTACTCTTTAAAGGGCCGACACCTTCAGATTTATACTTTTTAACATTTAAATAATTGAAGAACATTTTAGGGTTAGTGTTACTCTTTTGGTCTCTAGTTTGGCTGATTTTATTAGTTTTTTACTTGTTGTATTTTTTTTTGCCCTTATAGTTTTTTAGTGCTTCCGTGCTACCATGCTGTTTTAGTGATTTATATGCTTTCTTTTTGTCATTTATTGCTTTCTTTGCAGTTCTATTTATATGCATTGGTTTCTTTTTGTTCCTTAACCTTTTATTCCCATACGGTATGTACCTCTCTGTCACAACCAGACAGCTGAGAAGCTCTGACAGAAGCCTTTCAGAACCTCCTCCTTGAGTTTTCATTATTGTGAGGTTCAGTTCCTCATCTTGTTAGCCTCTCTCAGCTGTCATGTAGTTGGACTGATTGCATCCCTTTAAATTCCGCCCCATAATGCATTACTGGGCGGCTTATACTACTTCCTGGAGTGTGTGTGCATGCTGGTCCTGTTTTGCAGTCTGCTACAAAGTTAAGTGCTGAACTTTTATCTGTTATTTTCTGTTTGCTGGATCCCAGGTGACCCTGACTCCCTCCGTGTCTGGTGTAGGGAGCCGGTGGTCGTGTCCCCTCACTATTGTAGGGTGTTCAGGGGTTATACAGTCGAGGTACGTGGATATGCAACCATCCACCTCTGGGATCTTTGCATAGGCTGAGCAGCCAGGGAAAGTCTCAGGTCTTGTGCAGGGGTCTCCCTTTTGGTTCCTTAGCTTTGGATCCAGTGAGTCATATATGCATGTTGCTTTGTCTTGTTTTCTGTACACCGTCCGTGACACTCTCACAATGAGATTTTAGGATGCTTTTAAAGATATTCCATTTTGTGGCTGTATTTTTATTTTTGACGACTTTGTCCCAGTTCGGCCTATGGCTTCTCTTAGTTGGCTAAATTTAGTTTTTTTTTAAAGTTTTGTATTTTTGTTCCTCCGTTTAGAAATGCTCTTTTGAATGATAATTGGAAGATTATTACTTTATGGTCACTTTTTCCCAGGTGTCCCCCAACCTGCACGTCTGTTGTTCTGTCAGGCCTGGGCTGAACACGGCTGTGCAGGAGTTACTGTGTCGGCATTGGGGATTTCACCAATGTTGGCACATGATGCAAGGAGCTGCACCCGCCTGATCAGTCACTGATAGCTGGACCCTTGCATCATGCACCGATGTTGGTGAAATCACCGATGCCGGCGCAGTAACCCCTGCACAGCCGCTGTCAGCCCTGACCGCGGCATGTGCGATGTCCATGTGGGAGTAAGTAGACATTGGGTCCCCGTGCTGCTGTGATGGGGACCCGATGGCATGGAAGTCAGCACGATGCCTTTCTTAGGCATCATGGCTGCCTTCCAGGAGAGCCTGTAAGATCCAGCCCCCTCGATCTCACAGGCAGGAAGGCTACGCTTACACTTACAGCCAATAAATGACAATCCAGAAGTATTGTCATGCATTGTAAAGGGGATCAGACCCCCAAAAGTTGAAGTCCCAGAGTGGGACAAAAAAGAAAGCGAAAAAAAAAGTAAAAAATAAATAAAAATCCGCCAAAAATTACAAGTTTCAAGTAAAAAATAAATAAAAAAAAATATATCCTTTTGCCAAAATAAATGGAAAAATTTGAAAATAATAGGGAAAAAAAGAAAATTAGACATGTTAGGTATCAACCGGCTCTATAAAAATATCACAGGAACTAACCCCTCAGGTGAACACAGTCCAAAAAATTAAATAAAAACTGTGCTAAATAAACTATTTTTTTATCAACTTGCATCACTAAAGTGCAACACCAAGCGATCAAAAAGGCGTATACCCCCCAAAATAGCACCAATTTAACTGTCACCTCATCCTGAAAAAAATGAGCCCCTAATATGGCTCAGAATATGGAGACCCTAAAACATTGTTTTTTTTTTATTAAAAAATGCTGTTATTGTGTAAAATGTACATAAATAAAAAAGTTCAGATATTAGGTATTGCCGCTTCCGTAATAACCTGCTCTATAAAATATCACATGACCGAACCGCTCAGGTGAATACCGTAAAAAAACTAAAATGAAAACGGTGTCAAAAACATCACCTTACATCGCAAAAAGTGTAATAGCAAGCAATCAAAGTCATATGCACACTATAAAAATACCAATCAAACCTTCATCTCATCCTGAAAAAAATGAGCCTCTACACAAGACAGTCACCAAAAAACTACGGCTTTCAGAATGTGGAGATGCTAAACAATGTTTTTTTTTTCCAGAAAATGCTTTGTTATGTAAAACTGAAACAAAAAAACCCCAAAGTTGTCATATTTGGTATTGTTGTGTCCATAACAACCTGCTCTATAAAAATACCACATGGTCTAACTTGTTAGATAAATGTTGTAAATAACAAAAAGCAAAAACGATGCCAAGACAGCAATTTTTTGTTACCTTTCCTCACAAAAAGTGTAATATTGAGCAACCAAAATTCATATGTATCCTAAAATAGTCCCAACAAAACTGCCACCTTATCCCATTGTTTACAAAATGGGGTCACATTTTTGGAGTTACTACTCTAGGGGTGCATCAGGGGGGCTTTGAATGTGACATGGTGTCCAGCAATATCTGCCTTCTAAAAACCATATGGCGTTCCTTTCCTTCTGAGCAATGCTGTGTGTCCATACAACAGTTTACAACCATATATGGGGTGTTTCTGTAAACTACAGAATCAGGGCTGTTTTGTTTGGCTGTTAACCCTTGCTTTGTAACTGGAAATATGAATTAAAATGGAAAAATCAGACAAAAAAGTGAAATTATGAAATTTCTTCTCTATTTTCCATTAATTCTTGTGGAACACCTAAAGGGTTAACAAAGTTTGTAAAATCACTTTTGTATACCTTGAGGGGTGTAGTTTCTAAAATGTGTTATTTGGAGTTTCTACTCTAGGGGTGCATCAAATGTGACATGGCAGTTTAAAATTATCCCAGTGAAATCTGCTTTCCAAAAAACCATGTGGTGTTCCTTTCCTTCTGTGTAATGCCGTGTGCCCCTACAGCACTTTATGTCCACATATAAGGTGTTTCTAAAAAACTACAGAATCAGGGAAATAAATATTGAGTTTTTGGGCTGTTAACCCTTGCTTTGCTAGTGGGAAAAAATGATTAAAATGTAAAATCTGCCAAAAAAGGGAAGATCTGGAATTTCTTGTAAAATCAATTTTGAATAATTTGAGGGGTGTAGTTTCTAAAATGGGGTCATTTGTGGGTGGTTTCTATTATATAAGTCTCACAAAGTGACTTCAGACCTGAACTGGTCCTTAAAAAGTGAGTTTGGGAAATTTTCTGAAAAATTTCAAGATTTTCTTCTAAACTTCTAAGTCTTCTAACATCCCCAAAAAATAAAATGGCATTCACAAAATGATCCAAACATGTAGTAGACATATGGAGAATGTAAAGTAATAACTATTTTTGGAGGTATTACTATCTATTATAAATGTAGAGAAATTGGAATTTTTGCAATTTGAAATTTTTTGGTATTTTTTATGAATAAAAATAATTCTTATTACTCAATTTTACCACTGTAATAAAGTACAATGTGTGATGAGAAAACTGTCTCGGATAAGCCTAGATAAGTAAAAGTGTTTTAAAGTTATCACCAGATAAAGTGACATATGTCAGATTTGCAAAAAATGGCATGGCTTAAACACCCTAAATGACCAGACCACTTTGTACAATTCTGCACTACACTACTTTCACCGTTTATTGCTCAGTCATGCAACTTACCACCCAATTTTACCTCCTTTTCTACTCACTAATAGAGCTTTCATTTGATGGTATTTCATTGCTGCTGACATTTTTACTTTTTTTTGTTATTAATCGAAATGTAAAAAATAATTTGCAAAAAAAATGACATTTTTCACTTTCAGTTGTAATTTTATTTTTTTTAAAACACATCTATATATAAATTTTTCTCTAAATTTATTGTTCTACACGTCCTTGATAAAAAAAACTTTGGTAAAAAAAATTGGTTTGGGTAAAAGTTATAGCGTTTACAAACTATGGTACAAAAATGTGAATTTCTGCTTTTTGAAGCAGCTCTGACTTTCTGAGCACCTGTCATGTTTCCTGAGGTTCTACAATGCCCAGACAGTAGAAAAACCCCACAAATAACCCCATTTCAGAAAGTAGACACCCTAAGGTATTCGCTGATGGGCATAGTGAGTTCATAGAACTTTTTATTTTTTGTCACAAGTTAGCGGAAAATGATGATTTTTTTATTCTTACAAAGTCTCATATTCCACTAACTTGTGACAAAAAATAAAAACTTCCATGAACTCACTATGCCCTTCATGAAATACCTTGGAGTGTCTTCTTTCCAAAATGGTGTCACTTGTGGGATAGTTATACTGCCCTGGCATTTTAGGGGCCCAAATGCGTGCAAGTAGTTTGAAATCAAAATCTGTAAAAAAAAATGGCCTGTGAAATCCGAAAGGTGCTCTTTGGAATGTGGGCCCATTTTCCCACCTAGGCTGCAAAAAAGTGTCACACATGTGGTATTGCCATACTCAGAAGAAGTAGGACAATGTGTTTTGGGGTGTCTTTTTACATATACCCATGCTGGGTGAGATAAATATCTCGGCAAAATACAACTTTTACCTTTTTTTTTTTTTACAAAGTTAGCATTTGACCAAGACATTTATCTCTCCCAGCATGGGTATATGTAAAAGTACACCCCAAAACACATTCCTCAACATCTCCTGAGTACGGCGATACAACATGTGTGACACTTTTTTGCAGCCTAGATGCGCAAAGGGGCACAAATTCCTTTTAGGAGGGCATTTTTTGACATTTAGATCCCAGACTTCTTCTCACCCTTTAGGGCCCCAAAAATGCCAGGGCAGTATAAATATCCCACATGTGACCCAATTTTGGAAAGAAGACACCCCAAGGTATTCAATGAGGGGCGTGGTGAGTTCATAGAATTTTTTTTTTTTTGGCACAAGTTAGCAGAAATTGATTATTATTATTTTTTTCTCACAAAGTCTCCCTTTCCGCTAACTTAGGACAAAAAATTCAATCTTTGATGGACTCAATATGCCCCTCAGCGAGTACCTTGGGGTGTCTTCTTTCAAAATGGGGTCATTTGTGTGGTGTTTGTACTGCCCTGGTATTTGAGGGTCTCTGCAATCATTACATGTACAGGGAGTGCAGAATTATTAGGCAAGTTATATTTTTGAGGATTAATTTTATTATTGAACAACAACCATGTTCTCAATGAACCCAAAAAACTCATTAATATCAAAGCTGAATATTTTTGGAAGTAGTTTTTAGTTTGTTTTTAGTTTTAGCTATTTTAGGGGGATATCTGTGTGTGCAGGTGACTATTACTGTACATAATTATTAGGCAACTTAACAAAAAACTAATATATACCCATTTCAATTATTTATTTTTACCAGTGAAACCAATATAACATCTCAACATTCACAAATATACATTTCTGACATTCAAAAACAAAACAAAAACAAATCAGTGACCAATATAGCCATCTTTCTTTGCAAGGACACTCAAAAGCCTGCCATCCATGGATTCTGTCAGTGTTTTGATCTGTTCACCATCAACATTGCGTGCAGCAGCAACCACAGCCTCCCAGACACTGTTCAGAGAGGTGTACTGTTTTCCCTCCTTGTAAATCTCACATTTGATGATGGACCACAGGTTCTCAATGGGGTTCAGATCAGGTGAACAAGGAGGCCATGTCATTAGATTTTCTTCTTTTATACCCTTTCTTGCCAGCCACGTTGTGGAGTACTTGGACGCGTGTGATGGAGCATTGTCCTGCATGAAAATCATGTTTTTCTTACCTTGCAGACTTCTTCCTGTACCACTGCTTGAAGAATGTGTCTTCCAGAAACTGGCAGTAGGACTGGGAGTTGAGCTTGACTCCATCCTCAACCCAAAAAGGCCCCACAAGCTCATCTTTGATGATACCAGCCCAAACCAGTACTCCACCTCCACCTTGCTGGCGTCTGAGTCGGACTGGAGCTCTCTGCCCTTTACCAATCCAGCCATCTGGCCCATCAAGACTCACTCTCATTTCATCAGTCCATAAAACCTTAGAAAAATCAGTCTTGAGATATTTCTTGGCCCAGTCTTGACGTTTCAGCTTGTGTGTCTTGTTCAGTGGTGGTCGTCTTTCAGCCTTTCTTACCTTGGCCATGTCTCTGAGTATTGCACACCTTGTGCTTTTGGGCACTCCAGTGATGTTGCAGCTCTGAAATATGGCCAAACTGGTGGCAAGTGGCATCTTGGCATCTGCACGCTTGACTTTTCTCAGTTCATGGGCAGTTATTTTGCGCCTTGGTTTTTCCACACACTTCTTGCGACCCTGTTGACTATTTTTAATGAAACGCTTGATTGTTCGATGATCACGCTTCAGAAGCTTTGCAATTTTAAGAGTGCTGCATCCCTCTGCAAGATATCTCACTATTTTTGACTTTTCTGAGCCTGTCAAGTCCTCCTTTTGACCCATTTTGCCAAAGGAAAGGAAGTTGCCTAATAATTATGCACACCTGATATAGGGTGTTGATGTCATTAGACCACACCCCTTCTCATTACAGAGATGCACATCACCTAATATGCTTAATTGGTAGTAGGCTTTCGAGCCTATACAGCTTGGAGTAAGACAACATGCATAAAGAGGATGATGTGTTCAAAATACTCATTTGCCTAATAATTCTGCACGTAGTGTATGGCCAGCATTAGGAGTTTCTGCTATTCTTCTTATATTGAGCATACGGGTAATGAGATTTTTTTTTTTCCATTCAGCCTCTGGGCTGAAAGAAAAAATGAACGGCACAGATTTCTTCAGTCGCATCAATCAATGTGGATGAAAAACTCTTTGCCCCAAAAAAAAGGAGTGGAAAGGCGTCTGCAAGGACATAGGAGCTCCGCCCAACATCCATACCCACTTAGCTCGTATGCCCTGGCAAACCCGATTTCTCCATTCACATCAATCGATGTGGATGAATAAATCATTGACGGGATTTTTTTATTATTTTTTTATATACAAAGTGTTTGCCAAAGCATATGAACACCGCCACCCCCTCAGCTCATATGCCTCGGCAAACGTATCTTTTACTGCAGAGGAGAAATCTCGTCTTGCAGCGCCACATAAACCAACTTTTATGCGAAGTACATTATGCACTTTGTCCCAGGTGAAATGAGAGGTTTGCAGCAGCTCTGTGTGAATGGGCCCTAATAGCCGTGTGTGCCTGTCCTGTGAGATTCAATCTCTATGCTAAGTGTACCTGTGTGTGGTACTTCTGGAAACACTCCCCTAAGCATAGGGCAGGGTGGTCAGGGCAGTCAGGACAGAAATAGCGTGAGTCATGCCTTATTCTACTCCTGCTACAGACACAACATCTTTTTCGGGGTGACGGTTGAGTTGAGGTACCAGCAACGACATTGGGGAAATTTTGCTCGTGTAGACGGCTCACTACACTGGTGGTTGGGACCACAGAACCTCCTGGATACAGGAGGTTCTCGATGATCTCTTCCTGAAATTTTAGGAAGGATCCTGTTCTCCCAGCCTTACTGTAGAGAACAAAACTATTATATGCAGCCGATTGAATCAAATATACAGACACCTTCTTATACCAGCGTCTGGTGCGTCGGGAAACTAAATAAGGAGCCAACATCTGGTCATTGAATTCCACCCCTCCCATGTGAAGGTTATAGTTGTGGACTTAGGGGCTTTTCAATGACACTGGTTCCCCGTTCGATTTGTATTGTTGTGTCTGCGTGAATGGAGGAGAGCATATAAACTCCATTGTCTCTCCATTTCACCGCGAGCAGTTCTTGGTTACACAAGGCAGCCCTCTCCCCCCTTGCAAGACGGGTGGTAACGAGCCGTTGGGGGAAGCCCCGGTGACTAGGTCGCGCGGTGCCACAGCAGCCAATCTGTTCTAGGAACAAATGCCTGAAGAGGGGCACACTTGTGTAAAAATTGTCCACATAAAGATGGTACCCCTTGCCAAATAAGGGTGACACCAAGTCCCAGACTGTCTTCCCACTGCTCCCCAGGTAGTCAGGGCAACCGACCGGCTCCAGGGTCTGATCTTTACACTCATAGATCCGAAATTTGTGGGTATAGCCTGTGGCCCTTTCACAGAGCTTATACAATTTGACCCCATACCGGGTGCACTTGCTTGGGATGTATTGTTTGAAGCCAAGGCGCCCGGTAAAATGTATAAGGGACTCATCTACGCAGATGTTTTGCTCTGGGGTATACAAATCTGCAAATTTGTTGTTGAAGTGGTCTATGAGGGGCCGAATTTTGTGGAGCCGGTCAAAAGCTGGGTGGCCTCTGGGACGGGAGGTGCTGTTATCACTAAAGTGCAGGAAACGCAGGATGGTCTCAAATCGTGTCCTGGACATAGCAGCAGAGAACATGGGCATGTGATGAATTGGGTTTGTGGACCAATATGACCTCAATTCATGCTTTTTGGTTAGACCCATGTTGAGGAGAAGGCCCAGAAAAATATTAATTTCGGAAACTTATGCGGGTTTCCACTGGAAAGACTGGGCATAAAAGCTTCCCGGGTTGGCGGCTATAAATTGAGTGGCATACCGATTTGTTTCTGCCACGACTAAGTCCAAGAGCTCCGAGTCAAGAACAGCTCAAAAATTTCCAGTGCCGAACCGATCTGAGCTGTCTCAACCCGAACTCCAGACTTGGCGGTGAAAGGGGGAACTATTGATGTGGCTGAAGTTGGGGGCTGCCAATCAGGGTTTGCCAGCACCTCAGGGACTCTAGGGGCTCTACGGGCCTGTCTGTGCGGTGGCTGCGACGGGGTAACTATTGCACGTGCCACCGTAACAGCTTCAACTGCCCTTCTGGTGCTTGCCACTTCACCATGTTGTACGGCAGTGCTGGAACTAGGTCCAGGATGGGCTGCGCTGCTGGTGTATGCCTCACCACGCAATCCGCCAGCACCAGCCCCACTCTGCTGCCCTTGAAGCTGATCCTGCGCAACCTGTGGTCTAGCAACATGGGGTCGGGTACGTCTGGTGCTATCAGGGACCTCAACCTCCTCGTCCGAACTTTGGGTCAGACTGCCACTGCTTTCTACAGGTTCATATTCTGAACCGCTAGATTCGTCAGATGAGGGTTCCCATTCCTCATCCGACTGGGTCAGAAGCCTGTAGGCCTCTTCGGAAGAATACCCCTTATTTGCCATTTGGTCAACTAAATTTAGGGGGTATTCCCTGAGACTACCCAAGAACAAAAGCAAGCCTGTCTTACAAATGGGAGGCTAGCGAAGTACCGGAGGCCGCTGCGGTTGATAAAAAATATCAAAACAGATTTTTTTATCGCCGCAGCTCTTGTTTGTGCAGTGCTAAAAAAATTAATTAAAAATTTGTCACGGCGGCGGGGCGGGCGTGGGTGAACGCACGTGTGGGAAACCGATCAGGCCTGATCGGACAAACACTGCGTTTTGGGTGGAGGGAGAACTAAGGTGACGTTAATACTATTATAGATCTGACTGTGATCAGTTTTGATCACTTACAAATACTATAAAAGTACAAATGCTGATTAGCGATACGCTAATCATCGAATCAGTGACTGCGGTGCGGTGGGCTGGGCGCTAAACGATCGCTAACTACCTAACCAAGGGGCCTAAACTATCCTAAAACCGTCAATACCAGTGAAAAAAAAAAAAGTGACAGTTTACACTGATCACTTTTTTCCCTTTCACTAGGTGATTGACAGGGGAGATCAAGGGGTGATCAAGGGGTTAATTGGGGTGCTGGGGGGTGATCTGGGGCTAAGTTAAGTGTTTGGTGGCTACTCACTGTGAACTGTGCTCCTCTGCTGAGACCAACCGACAAAAATGACCAGCAGAGGAGCAGAGAAGCCATTTAACACCTTATATTTATAAATATAAGGTGTTAGATGGCTTCTGATTTGATTTTTTGATCAGTGGCTGGCAGGCTGGTGACGAAACGCTCCTTTAACTTTTGCCGGCCCGCAATGTGCATGCGCGGGCCGGCTGTGAGCGTAATATCGCGTCTCGCGAGATGACGCACCAGCGCGTCAAGGAGGAATGAATCGACCGCCGCCAGGACACATCCCTGCGTTAGGCGGTCGGGAAGCAGTTAAGGTGAAAATTGGCAGAGTCGTTAAGGGGTTAAGTGGGGAAAATTAGCTTACTACCTCAGTTTTCCCCCCCCTTCCTCTGGATCATCTTGCAGGATAATAGGTTGAACTGGATGGACAGATGTCTTTTTTCGGCCTTATAAACTATTTTACTGCAATTTTCTCCTTATGATTAGAGATGTCGCAAACATAAAATCTTCCGTTCGCGAACAGCGAATGCAAATATTCGAGAACGGGCGAACCGGGCGAACCGCCATTGACTTCAATGGGCAGGCGAATTTTAAAACCCACAGGGACTCTTTCTGGCCACAATAGTGATGGAAAAGTTGTTTAAAGGGGACTAACACCTGGACTGTGGCATGCCGGAGGGGGATTCATGGCTAAAATTCCCATGGACAATGACATAGTTGACGCAGAGGTGGATTTTAATCCATAAAGGGCATAAATCACCTAACAATCCCAATATTTTTTTTTGAACAACGTGGTTTAAAACATCCAGTGTGTGTATATGATCAGTTATGATGTTGTATCGATCAGATAGTGTAAGGGTTACGCCCGCTTCACAGACATTGACAGACCAAACTCCCCTTTTAATGCACCGCAAACCACCGCAAACAGTCCATTTGCCCAACCGCAAACTTCCCATTTGCATAAGGTTGGATACCAAGCTAGCCATGTCCCTTCCTCCATCCAGCCACGTACAACACCAAGGGTCCCGGAAAGGTGAATTGAATTGATTTTTCGAATGGGGAGATGGTTAGAAAAACGCTGGCTCCCTCCCCTTTGTTTGAATCCACGGTCAATGTGTCTGCGCTGTGCAATTTACTGTCTCATCCGATATGAGTGGTATTTCCTGTAGTTCTCTCTTCTCATCAGTTTAATCCCTGTTACGTCCCCAATCTGAGGTCCATTTATTAAATAGATTTTTCGAATGGGGAGATGGTTAAAAAATTGCTGGCTCCCTCCCCTTTGTTTGAATCCACGCCACGGTCACTGCGTCTGCGCCGTGCAATTTACTGTCACACCTGATATGAGTGGAATTTCCTGTAGTACTATTCTCATCAGTTTAATCCCTGTTACATCCCATATCAGGGTGGGATTGCCTTTTGTGAAAAAAAGATTTAGGCCGGGTATCTTCGACTGCCTTCACAGTGACAGACCAAACTCTGATACACCAAACTGAATTGATTTTAGCAACTGGGAGATGGAAAAAGCAGCTTGGTCGGTCCTCTTACTCCCAAGTTGGGGCACTGCGCGTGCACGGAGCAATGTGCTGTGACACCCTATATGAGTGGTGTCTTAACTAGTCCTATTCCTATCAGTTTAATTCCTGTTACGTCCCCTATCCAGGGACGTGTGTCAAATTGAATAACCATTGTCGAATTAACGAACCATTACGACATCCTGGAATAATTTAGTTCTGAGCTTTGTACTTGATTTGTATTGGAATTGTTGGGGATTGTTTAAATTGTCTGCATTATTTCTAATAAAATATTAAGAGACTTTATTATGTTTTTTTTAAAATTTATTTTATGTATTAAAAACCCACCCATACAACTTAAAATAAGAAAAATAAATAAATTTAAGTTTTTTCTATGAAAAAACATCCAGCCGTCCCGATCGCTTTTGGTCTGATCATAATGAAGTAATGGCCTTATCATCTGGGGTGTGGCAACATTGCCAACACACTCATAGAGGTGATGATGGCTTCATTGTGATACGCAAGCCCCTTCACCACAACAAGGTATCGATCACGAAAGGGGAATTGACACTTGTATGTGCCTTTTTTTTGTTTTGTTTTTGCAGCCATAGTGCAGCACCAGAGGCCAGAAAAATTAGGCATGTACACATGCCTGAAAAACAATGTTATTGTTGCAGCCGCTGTTGTAGCAGCGGCCGGAAAAATTGTCATCCGGTATGCAGACATTAAATACAGCAGCGTGGGGACCATTTTGAGGCCAAGGCATGTCAGGCCTTTTGTTAGTTAAACGTATCCCCTACTGTCAGTCCCTTCGGGATCCATGCCTCATGCATCTTAATGAAGGTGAGGTAATCAACACTTTTTTGACCGAGGCGACTTCTTTTGTCAGTGACAATGCCTCCTGCTGCACTGAAGGTCTTATCTGACAGGACACTTGAAGTGGGGCAGGCCAGAAGTTCTATCGCAAACTGGGATAGCTCAGGCCACAGGCCAAGCCTGCAAACCCAGTAGTCAAGGGTTCATCGCTCCTCATAGTGTCGATATCTGCAGTTAAGGCGAGGTAGTCTGCCACCTGTCGGTCGAGTCATTCTCTAAGGCTGGATCCCGAAAGGCTGTGGCGATGTGTAGGACTGAAAAAGCTCTGCATGTCCTCCATCAACAACACAGCTGTAAAGCGTCCTGTCCTTGCCGCGTGGTCGTGGTAGGAGGAGGATTACTTTCACCTCTTCCCCAGTTAGATTCCCGTTGTGCTGTGACATCCCCCTTATAAGCTGTGTAAAGCATATTTTTTAGTTTGGCTTTGAACTGCTGCATCCTTTCTGACTTCCGGTAATTTGGTAACATTTCCGCCACTTTCTGCTTATACCGGGGTTCTAGTAGCGTGGCCACCCAGTACAGGTCGTTCTCCTTCATCCTTTTTATACGAGGGTCCCTCAACAGACATGACAGCATGAAAGACCCCAATTGCACAAGGTTGGATGCCGAGCTACTCATTTCCCGTTCCTCCTCCTCACTGATGTCATTGACGGTCTGTTCTTCCCCCCAGCCACGTACAAGACCACGGGTCCCAGATAGGTGACAACAACGAGCATCCTGGGATGCCTGCAGTGGTTGGTCTTCCTCCTCCTCAAAGCCACATTCCTCCTCTGACTCCTCTTCCTCATACTCCTCTTGCAGCGTTGCCACAAGGCTGTTTCTGGTGGTGATGGTGACCACAAATCTTCCTCTTCCCGATCATCTACAGCCTGATCCAGCACTCTTCGCAGGGCATGCTCCAGGAACAAAACAAATGGGATGAGGTCGCTGATGGTGCCTTCGGTGCGACTGACTAGGTTTGTCACCTCCTCAAAAGGACGCATGAGCCTACAGGCATTGCGCATGAGCGTCCAGTAACTTTTTCTTGTTGGAGCAGGCGGTCGAACATCAGGAGTGTTGAATTCCATCGTGTCAGGCTGTGGCAAATCAAGCGGCTCACTGGCATGTTGTTTCGGCACTTAATGTCTGCAAAGTGCGCAATGGCCGTGTAGGAACGCCTGAAATGGCCACATACCTTCCTGGCCTGCTTGAGGACGTCCTGTAAGCCTGGGTACTTAGACACAAAGCGTTGTACGATGAGATTCAACACATATGCCATGCACGGCACATGAGGCAATTTGCCCAAATTCAATGCCGCCAACAAATTGCTTCAATTGTCACACACCACTTTGCCAATCTCCAGTTGGTGCGGGGTCAGCCACTGATCCACCTGCGCGTTCAGGGCAGACAGGAGTGCTGGTGTGGTGTGGCTCTCTGCTTTCAGGCAAGTCAGCCCTAAGACAGCGTGACACTGTCGTATCCGGGATGTGGAATAGCCCCTGGGGAGCTGGGGGGGTTCAGTTGATGTGCAGCCAGACTGCCGCAGCAGAAGAGGACTCAGCCGAGGAGGTTATGGAAGAGGATGGAGTAGGAGGAGTAGAGGAGGTGGCAGTAGGCCTGCCTGCAAGTTGTGGCGGTGTTACCAACTCCGCTGCAGAGCCACGCATTCCCTGCTTGGCAGCCGTCAGCAGGTTGAACCAATGCGCAGTGTAGGTGATATACCTGCCCTGACCGTGCTTTGCAGACCAGCTATCAGTGGTCAGATGGACCCTTGCCCCAACACTGTATGCCAGAGATGCCATGACTTCCTTTTCAATCACCGAGTAGAGGTTTGGGATTGCCTTATTAGAAAAAAAAAATTGTCTGGGTACCTTCCACTGTGGTGTCCCAATAGCGACAAATTTTTTGAAGGCCTCAGACTCCACCAGCTGGTATGGTAAAATATGGCGGGCTAATAGTTCCGTCAAGCCAGCTGTCAGACGCCGGTCAAGGGGGTGACTCTGTGACATTGGCTTCTTACGCTCAAACATTTCCTTAACAGACACCTGACTGTGGGCAGATGAGATGGAACTGCTCAAGGCGAGAGGCAGAGTGGCGGGTTGTTGAAAGGGGGCAAGGAGGACAACAGTGGTTGACGTGGCTGAAGATGCTGGACCAGGAGGAGGATGGTGGCTTTGAGCTTGTGTGCTGCTTCTACTCGTCATCATGTGTTGATCCCATAGGCGTTTGTGATGTGCGATCATGTGCCTTCGCAAAGCAGTTGTACCTAGGTGGGTGTTGGATTTCCCACGACTCATTTCTTTTTGGCACAGGTTGCAATTGGCATCACTGTTGTCAGAGGCAGACACACACAAAAAATGCCACACTGCTGAGCTTTGCACTGATGGCATTCTGGTGGTGGCAAAAGCATGCGTTGATTGGCGTGCTGTATGGCTGACCCCGGGTGCCAATACATGCTGTCTGACTGTGCCACTAGCTACTTGCGACGACCTCCCCCTGCTTCCAACTCGTCTCCTCCTTCTCTCTGTCTCCCCTTCTGAACTTTCCCCCTCTTCTTCTTCTCTTCGAACAGGCACCCATGTGGCATCCAAGGGCACATCGTCATCATCAACCGCTTCACTTGTATCTGACACCTCAGCAAAGGAAGCAGCAGCGAGTACAAAATCATCATCATCATCACACTGTACGTTCATGTGTGTAATGCTGCCTGACTGAGACATATCCCTGTTATCTACATCCCCTGGCAATAATGGTTGTGCATCACTAATTTCATCCAACTGATGTGTAAATAACTCCTCTGAGGATCAAGTGAAGCGGCTGTGGTGGCTGTGGTGGCAGTGGTGGTGGTGGCGGCGGGCGGGCGGGAGAGTGGTGACAAAAGCTGAGCTGGAAGAGGATGGTGCGTCAAGGTTCTTAGCGGAAGCTGTTGAAGATTGAGTGTCCTGTGTAAGCCAGTCAACTATTTTCTCCGAATTCTTGGGGTTCAGGGTACGTGGCCTCTGAACACTGGGCATTATTCCAGGGCCAGTGGAAATCACAGCACCACGAACACGACGGCCCCTGCACCGTGGCCTGCCTCTGCCTGTCATTTTTTATTAGATAAGTGTTACTATACGTGCAAGGTGCTGTGCCACTCTATATATGGTGGGCAGTGGGCACAGTACAGTCTGTGTGGGCCTGGCTGACGCACACGGGCTTGCAAATGTGATCAGATCACAGTTAAATTTAAAATATTTTTTTTTTCTGAAAGGTATTTGGGCGAATGACACCCTGTAACGGTATGCGAGTGCAGGCCGAACCAGTCACTAGCCAGTGGACACAATACAGTATGTGTGGGCACCTGACACACACGGGCTTGCAAATGTGATTAGATCACAGAAAAATATTATTTTTTTATTTTTTTTTATCTGCAAGGTATTTTCTGTCACACCCTGTATGAATGGTGTGCACTGTGCACACAGTGCTGTCTATGACTGAGCCTGCAGCCTCTCACACACGGGCAGCCAGGCAACTGCAATATATATATATATATATATATATATATATGAAAAAATAAATAAAAGCAAACTGATGTACCTGAAAAGGGCTTTTTGGGGTGATGTCTGGATGCTGTCCTTACAGCAGATGAGTCTGTGGACACAGAACAATGCCCTAGCTAACGCTTTCCCTATTGAATCAGCAGCAGCTACACTCTCCCTCCTCTCTCTGAGAAAGCAGATTCCGAATGAATCTAAAATGGATGCTGTCCTGGAGGTGGGAGGGTCTGGGAGGGAGGGTCTGCTGCTGATTGGCTGGAATGTGTGTGCTGACTGTGAGGTAGAGGGTCAAAGTTTACTCAATGATGATGTATAGGGGACGGACCGAACATCGCATATGTTCGCCCGCAGCGGCGAACGCGAACAAGCTATGTTCACCGGGAACTATTCGCCGGCGAATAGTTCGGGACATCACTACTTATGATTACAGGGATTTTTAGAATGGCATATAGTGATGTCCCGAACTATTCGCCGGCGAATAGTTCCCGGCGAACATATGCGATGTTCTGTCCGCCCCCTATACATCATCATTGAGTAAACTTTGACCCTTCTCAGGGCTCGTACATCAGTCTGCTTTTTTTTTTTTTTTTTTCTTCATATATATATATATTGCAGTTGCCTGGCTGCCCGTGTGTGAGAGGTTGCAGGCTCAGTCATAGACAGCACTGTGTGCACAGTGCACACCATTCATACATTTAATATATATATTTTTTTTTTAAACATATTTATTTTGTTTTCAAAGCCGTAAAGCATGACAGTAGGTTACAGGGTAAAATGTAACATGAAAAGGTACATAATCTTCAACAATTTTAAAATAAAGGCATCAATGTAGAGGAAGCACGCACTCAGATGACCTACATATGCAGATCAAGTACATTGTATGAACATTCTGACCATATTCACAACTACCTGTGTGTGAAGGAATTTTTCTCAGGTTTGGAGCATAAAACTATGTGCGGAGCTGTTTAGTCCTGAGTAGCCTAAATGTCATTTGGGTCAAGATGTTGGAAGCAAACCCCTGCATGAGGGGCAATCCAAGCTTAGAAGGCTCGAGCTATATGTGGGATATGACAACAGAGCATATGAGAAAGGATGTGTAAACAGCTAGGGGGGGGGGGAGAAAGTGCCTATGAGCTATTGGAGAATCTAAAGGTGGACCAGAGTGACCAACGCTTCAAAAAGGTTGGGTGTGTGCGAGATTCCCAAGCAGATAGTTCTTCAAAACGATAAAGCTGGTCCACCTTAAGCTTCCACCGCTCAATTGTCGGCAACGAGGTCTGGAGCCAGTGTTTGGGGACGAGTAGACGCGCTGCAATCAAGAGCTGTTTGAAGAGATAACTTGGAGAGGGTTGATTTGCGTCTGTATAGTGGGACAGCAATGCGCCAAGTGGAGACATCTTTACCGATTCACGGCAAATTTGGTTGCTTAGTCGAAAGATATCTGCCCACCATTTGCTAATAACTGGACAGTTCCACCAAATATGGAGGAAGGTCCCAGTCCCCTCGGAGCACCTCCAGCACCTGTCCGAGGAAGACACAGCGAAGTGTGCAGATCTAGATGGGGTAATATACCATTGGGTCAGTATTTTGTATCCATTTTCCTGGATGCGCACGCATCGGGAAGCCTTATGGGGGGTGTTAAATAAGTCGGGCAGATCGTTGAAAGATATAGTTAACCCGGTTTCTCTTTCCCAGTTGTGTATAAAAGATGGCTTGGCGATAAGTGGTGGGGTGCGCAATTTGCCATGTATTTGCGATATTATTTTCCTCGGGGGTTTAGGGCTGATGATGAGGGCTTCAAACCAACCTATTGGACGAAGGAGTTCGCCTTCAGTATTGTTTCTTATTAGAAAGGACCTAATATGGGGAATCAAGGTAAGGTCGCATGGGTTTGGGTTAAGCAGAGTATGTATGGCTGCAGTCTCTAGTGGTTTCCCGGGGAGGTCCAAGAGGTTTCTAATGGGCAAAGAGGAGGATTTGATATGTTTAGAGGAAGATTGCAGTAATAATGGAGAGGATGCACCTAAGATGTCTGCAATCGTCAGGATAGGGGAAGGGAAGGGAATTGAGTAGTGGGAAGAGTTCAGCCATCTCCAGGCATCTAGTGTTGCTTTTAGAATTGGATAGTTAGGCAGTGGTATATGTGGTGGAAATTGGTGTCCTAGTAGGGTTGTCCGAAAAGAAGTGACTAGTATGCTTTGTTCTAGGCTAACCCAAGGTTTATCAATGGGGTTGCGGAGCCAGTCTATTGCTCTAGCTAATAGTATCGCTTTTCCATACAGTTCAGGGTCTGGGAGGCCAATGCCGCCTAGCTGGCGTGGATGGGCCAAGAGTTTGTAGGAAAGTCTGGCCTTTTTGCCATTCCATATGAAGTTTCTAAACTTTTGTTTCAGGGATGTGTAAAATGAATTGGGTATAGGTATTGGGAGGACCTGTTGCAGGTACGTCAGGCGCGGTAAAATCAAAGAGGTAAGGAGATTTTTACGCCCAAACCAGGATAACATTGGCGCCCTGGTCTGTAAATTGTCTATGGCTGAAAATAGAGAGTTTTTAAGGGGGATGTAGTTTAGTGAAAAGAGATCCGAGATTTGGGGGCTGATCTTGACTCCTAAATAAGTGATAGTTGGGGATGACCAGTTAAAGGGGGAATTTTTCATCAGTTGGGACCTGGTATGAGTGGATATTCCAAGCGTAATGATCAGCGATTTGCTAGCATTTATCTTAAAGTTTGAAATGGAACCATATTGTTGTAGGTGATTTTGTATATAAGACAGGGAAGTGGTTGGGTTTGTTGTCATGATCATAACATCATCGGCAAATGCCGCAATTTTGTGGTCCCTTCCTCCCAAAGTAAAGCCTCTGATGTTATAATCATTCCTAAACGTGGATAGAAGGGGTTCCATAGCCAAAACAAAAAGGAGGGGGGACAGGGGACAGCCTTGGCGGGTGCCATTGTGTATACGAAAGGGTAATGAAAGACTGCCATTAACCATTACCAGGGCAGTGGCCTGTGCATACATAGCAAAGATCGCTTGAACATAGGGACCAGGTAGACCAAAGCCCAGAAGAACTTGTCTTAAATATATCCAATTGATCCTATCAAACGCTTTTTCTGCGTCGGTGCTGAGTAGAAGGAGAGGGGAGGAATTGTGCTTGGCATGACATATTGCGTTGATAACTCTCGCAGTGTTATCCTTGCCCTCTCTATTGCGGACAAAGCCCACCTGGTCCCCATGTATCAAAGAGGGAAGGAAGTTTGCCAGTCGGTTGGCCAACATTTTAGCTAACAGTTTGAGATCCAAATTCAGAAGGGAAATGGGTCTGTAATTTGCGCAGAGTGTGGGATCCTTTCCCTCCTTGGGGATCAGTGCTATGTGTGCAGTCGTCATATCTCTAGATAGGGCACTACCTTGCAATGCAGAATTGCATACATTAAGGAGGTGTGGGAGTAGCTGGGTCTTAAAGGCTTTGTAATATGTTGACGGAAGGCCGTCAGGGCCAGGACTTTTCCCCAGGGGTAGTTGGGAGAGAGCTACGGAAAGTTCCTCGATAGAGAAAGGAGCTGCCAGTAAGGTTCTCTGATTATCGGCGAGCTGAGGGAGGGTGTTCGCCTCTAAAAAGGAGGAGATTAAAGACAAGATGAGCCTCAGAGGATGAAGGGGGCGGGATATTATAAAGCTCTTCGTAAAATTTTCTAAATTGGGTAGCTATTTGGTTTGTGGCAAAAATTGTGCCGCCATTTGGGGACTTTAGTTGATGTATGTAATTGTTGTCTCTTCTTGCCTTAATTCTATTCATCAAGAACTTAGTAGTCTTATCGCCATGAGCATAAAATTTATGCTGCGAGTTTAGATAGTATTTGGCGGATTTAGCATCCCATAAAGCTTTTAGTTCTGCCCTAAGACTAGAAAGGTCTTGACGCTGAGAATCGGCTAGGGAACGTTTGTGTTGGGTCTCTAGCTTTTTAATTCTAGTAAGAAGAGACGTTATCTTCTGTTCTCTGATTTTCTTAATGTGTGATCCAATACTAATGAAGTGTCCCCTTATGAAAGGTTTGTGTGCATCCCAGAGAGTTTGAGGGGATATAGAGGGGTCGTTATTCAGTTTAAAGTACTCCTCTAGTAAGGAAGAGATTTTTGTAATGATTTTGGGGTCTCCTATAATGGATTCGTTCAGGCGCCAATTAAAGCATGAGAAATTGCGTGTAGGGGACGTGACCGTGAGAAAAACAGGTGCATGATCGGAAATATGAATAGATCCGATCTTGGCCTCTGAGCAGTGCTGGAGGTGCTCCTTGGACACAAATAAGTAGTCGATACGGTGGTACGTATTGTGAACATGTGAAAAGAAGGTGTAGTCTACATCGCTAGGATGAAGAGAACGCCAAGAGTCAACCAGATGCAAGTTCCAGAAACCCTCTCTCGCCCTTCTCAGTGAGTTCAGGGAGTGAGCTGATTTATGGGAAGAGACATCTAGCTCGGGGTCGAGCGCAATATTAAAGTCGCCTCCCAGCACCACAATACCTTCTTTAAAGGACTCAATGAGTTTATACAAGCTGGCAAACCAGGATATTTGTTTGTTGTTGGGAGCGTACAGGTTGATAAATGTGTATGTCTGAGGGCCTATATTCCCTTTCACTAAGAGATATCTCCCCTCTGGGTCTTGAGTATGTTCAGAGTATTTAAAAGGGATTTTTCTTTTAAAACCGATGCTGACACCTCCGGAAGCCGACGAATTACCACCACAATGGAACCACACAGGATAATGTGAAAATTCCAGGTTGGGGTAATGGTTGAACCGGAAGTGTGTCTCCTGGAGAAGCAACACATCTGATCCCTCTTTGCGTAGCATTGCTAAAATTTGGCTTCTCTTAGAAGGAGAGTTAAATCCTCTCACATTGTATGTAGCAATGTGTAGATCAGCCATGATCGTTCAGAGAGTGGGGATCAAGGCGCGTCAATGTGTCAGTCCCCCAGGGGAGAGCACTTACCGGTGAGGTATCAGTCAGCTGGTCAGAAGAAAAGGATGGGATCCATAAGCTAGAGTGGAAACCTCTACTGAGTTGTGACAATAGAATCATGTACCTTAGAACAAACTGGGGAAAAAAAGAAAACATTAGAACAGGAAAAAAACATTTCAAGCATAGGGTCACCCCTAAGCTAGTCATCTTGGGGGGAAAAGGTCTAGTGACCGAATTGTGTGCCGTCTAGTACATTAATAAGCAGCCTACTTGGAATAAAAGGTCCCTCCACTAAGGGAGAAGTTGTTGACTATTTACGAAAAGGCTAGCTAACTAGTGGCAAGGACTGAGCAAATCTTGTATTAGGAAATTGGACAGAGCTGACAGACCAATTAGATAGAAAGCGAGAGAATAAGGACTGGACATGAGTACAGTAGCAAAGGGACAAAAGTGAAGTGGGGGAGGAAAGACATACTGGAAGACAGACAGACAATAGGTTACATCAAATGGCTAGATCTTCTCTGGATTCCGGTGAGACAAGTCCGTTCCGTGAGACGTCCGCTGTTATTCGTTCAAATGTAGATGAAATTCTGGCAGTCAGGATATACCGGACGAGAGACAGGAATGGGCTAAAGAAAGTTCACCGGTCTTGGGTAAGTCTCATTGGAGTCATCTGCCTCCCCTTCTTACCCGTTTTATGGGCTTTAGGGGTATGCATCACGGTGAAGGCGTAACGGTTGGAATCTCTGGAAGTGCAGCAACATCTTGAAATAAGTCCCAATTTTCAATCTGGAAGGGAGGGATTTGCAAAACGTCATACATTGCATCCAGATCCGCATGTGAAGAAATGTTGAAACGACGTCCATCATGGGAAAAAGATATGCCAAACGGAAAGTTCCATTTATATTGGATCCTATTAGCACGTAGCCATTCTGTCAGGGGTTTCATGACCCGGCGCTTTCTGAGCGTGGAGGGAGCTAAATCTTGATAAATGGAAACTTGCGCTCCTTCAAAAACGAGATCAGGGCGGTTTCTGGCCGCTTCTTGAACTGCAGCTTTCACTTGGAAGTTCAGAAATTTACAAATTATGTCCCTGGGGGGATCTTCTGCTTTGGGCTTAGGGCGTAGAGCCCTGTGTGCTCTCTCCAGTGTTATTTCTGGGGTGAAATTTGGGCCGAGGAGTGAAACGCAGAGATGTCTGACCGCATTTGGGACGTCACCTGGGGCAACCGTTTCAGGAATCCCACGTATCCGGAGGTTATTGCGGCGCCCCCTATTCTCCTGGTCTTCCAGGGCATTATGCAGCTCATTGAGGTAAGCGCTGCACTTCTGTAGTGAAGTAGACGTAGCCCTTTGATGTTCCAGCACCATGAACTGTTGGGTCTCGAGGGCTTCCACCCTATCTCCCACTTGCCTCATGTCCTGGCGCATCGCTGCTATCTCGCTCAGGACAGGCTCCATGGCTTTGCACAGGGCCTGTTTCAAATAGTGCCGGGTTATGGGGAGAGTCCCTTTACCTTGCGGCTCATCGGAGATACTTTCATCATCGGACCTCTCCTGCACGCTGGCTCTGTGGGGCTGTGCGGGCTGAGTCGGCGCCATCTTGATTTCTCGCGCCACAAACGAGGACGCTGCTTTCTTAATAAACTTGTCCATTTCTCCGCTCGCTGGCAGGGTTTTTTGCTGAGTCGGGTGCTCACCGAGTTTAGGGTTGCCAATTTTCACCATAGTGAGGCTGATAGCTGCAGATTGCTAGAGGTTTAGACGGCGGTAGTGCAGGAGCTCAGCAAAGTGCGGCCATCACAGACCGCCGCAGGCTCCGCCCCCCATACATTTAATATTTTTCAGTGATCACATTTGCAAGCCCGTGTGTCAGGCGCCCACACATACTCTATTGTGTCCACTGGCTAGTGGCTGGTTAGGCCTGCACTCATACCGTTACAGGGTGTCATTCGCCCAAATACCTTTCAGAAAAAAAAATGATATTTAAAATTTTACTGTGATCTAATCACATTAGCAAGCCCGTGTGTGTCAGGCGCCCACACATACTCTATTGTGTCCACTGGCTAGTGGCTGGTTAGGCCTGCACTCATACCGTTACAGGGTGTCATTCGCCCAAATACCTTTCAGAAAAAAAAATTATATTTAAAATTTAACTGTGATCTAATCACATTAGCAAGCCCGTGTGTGTCAGGCGCCCACACATACTCTATTGTGTCCACTGGCAAGTGGCTGGTTAGGCCTGCACTCATACCGTTAAAGGGTGTCTCACACAAATACCTTTCAGAAAAAAAAAATCTATTTAAAATTTAACTGTGATCTAATCACATTTGCAAGCCCGTGTGTGTCAGGCGCCCACACAAACTCTATTGTGGCCACTGGCTAGTGGCTGGCTAGGCCTGCACTCATACCGTTGCAGGGTGTCATTCACCCAAATACCTTTCAGAAAAAAAAAAATCGATTTAAAATTTAACTGTGATCTAATAACATTAGCATGCCCGTGTGTCAGGCGCCCACACATACTCTATTGTGTCCACTGGCTAGTGGCTGGTTAGGCCTGCACTCATACTGTTACAGGGTGTCATTCACCCAAATACCTTTCAGAAAAAAATAAAATCTATTTAAAATTTTACTGTGATCTAATCACATTTGCAAGCCCGTGTGTGTCAGGCGCCCACACATACTGTATTTTGTCCACTGGCTAGTGGCTGGTTAGGCCTGCACTCATACCGTTACAGGGTGTCATTCGCCCAAATGCCTTTCAGAAAAATAATTTCTATTTAAAATTTAACTGTGATCTAATCACATTAGCAAGCCTGTGTGTGTCACGCGCCCACACAGACTGTACTGTGCTCACTGCCCACCACTTATATAGAGTGGCACAGTACCTTGCACGCATAGTAACACTTATCTAATAAAAAATGACAGGCAGAGGCAGGCCATGCCGCAGGGGCCGTCGTGTTCGTGGTGCTGCGATTTCCACTGGCCCTGGAATAATGCCCAGTGTTCAGAGGCCACGTACCCTGAATCCCAAAAATTCTGAGAAAATAGTTGACTGGCTTAGGCTACTTTCACACTTGCGCTTGATCGGATCCGTTCTGAACGGATCCGATCATATTAATGCAGACGCAGGCTCCGTTCAGTACGGATCCGTCTGCATTAATAACTTTAAAAAATTTCGCAAGTGCGCAAGTGCGCAAGTAGCCTGCGCGGATCCGTTCAGACTTTCAATGTAAAGTCAATGGGGGACGGATCCGCTTGAAGATTGAGCCATATGGTGACATCTTCAAGCGGATCCGTTCCCATTGACTTACATTGTAAGTCTGAACGGATCCGCACGCCTCCGCACGGCCAGGCGGACACCCGAACGCTGCAAGCAGCGTTCAGCTGTCCGCCTGTCCGTGCGGAGGCGAGCGGAGCGGAGGCTGAACGCCGCCAGACTGATGCAGTCTGAGCGGATCCGCATCCATTCAGACTGCATCAGGGCTGGACGGAGGCGTTCGGGTCCGCTCGTGAGCTCCTTCAAACGGAGCTCACGAGCGGACCGACGAACGCTAGTGTGAAAGTAGCCTTACACAGGACACCCAATCTTCAACAGCTTCCGCTAAGAACCTTGACGCACCATCCAGCTCAGCTTTCGTCACCACTCTCTCGCCCGCCGCCACCACCACCACTACCACCACAGCCACCACAGCCCCTTCACTTGATCCCTCAGAGGAGTTATTTACACATCAGTTGGATGAAATTAGTGATGCGCAACCATTATTGCCAGGGGATGTAGATAACAGGGATATGTCTCAGTCAGGCAGCATTACACACATGGACGTACAGTGTGATGATGATGATGTTGTACCCGCTGCTGCTTCCTTTGCTGAGGTGTCAGATACAAGTGAAGCGGTTGATGATGACGATGTGCCCGTGGATGCCACGTGGGTGCCTGCTCAAAGAGAAGAAGAAGAGGGGGAAAGTTCAGAAGGGGAGACAAAGAGAAGGAGGAGACGAGTTGGTAGCAGGGGGAGGTCGTCGCAGGGAGCTAGTGGCACAGTCAGACAGCATGTATCGGCACCCGGGGTCAGCCAGACAGCGCGCCAATTAACGCATGCTGTTGCCACCACCAGAATGCCGTCATTGCAAAGCTCAGCAGTGTGACATTTTTTTGGTGTGTCTGCCTCTGACAACAGCGATGCCATTTGCAACCTGTGCCAAAAGTAACTGAGTCGTGGGAAATCCAACACCCACCTAGGTACAACTGCTTTGCGAAGGCACATGATCGCACATCACAAATGCCTATGGGATCAACACATGATGACGAGTAGAAGCAGCACACAAGCTCAAAGCCACCATCCTCCTCCTGGTCCAGCATCTTCAGCCACGTCAACCACTGCTGTCCTCCTTGCCCCCTCTCAACCACCCGCCACTCCGCCTCTCACCTTGAGCACTTCCATCTCATCTGCCTACCGTCAGGTGTCTGTTAAGGAAATGTTTGAGCGTAAGAAGCCAATGTCACAGAGTCACCCCCTTGCCCGGCGTCTAACAGCTAGCTTGACGGAATTCTTAGCCCGCCATCTTTTACCATACCAGCTGGTGGAGTCTGAGGCCTTCAAAAAATTTGTCGCTATTGGGACACCACAGTGGAAGGTACCCGGACTAATTTTTTTTTTCTAATAAGGCAATCCCAAACCTCTACTCGGTGATTGAAAAGGAAGTCATGGCATCTCTGGCATACAGTATTGGGGCAAGGGTCCATCTGACCACTGATACGTGGTATGCAAAGCACGGTCAGGGCAGGTATATCACCTACACTGCGCATTGGGTCAACCTGCTGATGGCTGCCAAGCAGGGAATGCGTGGCTCTGCAGCGGAGTTGGTGACACCGCCACGACTTGCAGGCAGGCCTACTGCCACTTCCTCTACTCCTCCCACTCCATCCTCTTCCATAACCTCCTTGGCTGAGTCCTCTTCTGCTGCGGCGTCTGGCTGCACATCAACTGAACCCCCCCAGCTCCCCAGGGGCTATTCCACATTTCGGATACGACAGTGTCACGCTGTCTTGCAGTTGACTTGCCTGAAAGCAGAGAGCCACACCGGACCAGCACTCCTGTCTGCCCTGAACGCACAGGTGGATCAGTGGCTGACCCTGCACCAACTGGAGATCGGCAAAGTGGTGTGTGACAATGGAAGCAATTTGTTGGCGGCATTAAATTTGGGCAAGTTGTCACATGTGCCGTGAATGGCACGTGTTGAAACTCATCGTACAACGCTTTGTGTCTAAGTACCCAGGCTTACAGGATGTCCTCAAGCAGGCCAGGAAGGTGTGTGGCCATTTCAGACGTTCCTACACGGCCATGGCGCACTTTGCAGACATTCAGCGCCGAAACAACATGCCAGTGAGGCGCTTGATTTGCGACAGCCCGACACGTTGGAATTCAGCACTCTTAATGTTCGACCGCCTGCTCCAACAAGAAAAAGCCGTCAAGGAGTATTTGTATGATCGGGGTGCTAGGACAGCCTCTGCGGAGCTGGGATTTTTTGGGCCACGTTACTGGACGCTCATGCACAATGCCTGTAGGCTCATGCGTCCTTTTGAGGAGGTGACAAAACTAGTCAGTCTCACCGAAGGCACCATCAGCGACCTCATCCCATTTGTTTTCTTCCTGGAGCGTGCCCTGCGAAGAGTGCTGGATCAGGCTGTAGATGAGCGGGAAGAGGAAGAGGAAGAGTTGTGGTACCCATCACCACCAGAAACAGCCTTGTCATCATCGCTTGCCGGACCTGGGGCAACGCTGCAAGAGGAGTATGAGGAAGAGGAGTCAGAGGAGGAATGTGGCTTTGAGGAGGAGGAAGACCAACCACAGCAGGGATCCCAGGGTGCTCGTTGTTGTCACCTATCTGGGACCCGTGGTCTTGTATGTGGCTGGGGGGAAGAACAGACCGTCAATGACATCAGTGAGGAGGAGGAACGGGAAATGAGTAGCTCGGCATCCAACCTTGTGCAATTGGGGTCTTTCATGCTGTCATGTCTGTTGAGGGACCCTTGTATAAAAAGGATGAAGGAGAACGACCTATACTGGGTGGCCACGCTACTAGACCCCCGGTATAAGCAGAATGTGGCGGAAATGTTGCCAAATTACCGGAAGTCAGAAAGGATGCAGCAGTTCAAAACCAAACAAAAAAATATGCTTTACACAGCTTATAAGGGGATGTCACAGCACAGCGGGAATCTAACTAGGGAAGAGGTCAAAGTAATCCTCCTCCTACCACGACCACGGCGGCAAGGACAGGACGCTTTACAGATGTGTTGTTGATGGAGGACATGCAGAGCTTTTTCAGTCCTACACATCGCCACAGCCTTTCGGGATCCAGCCTTAGAGAACGACTCGACTGACAGGTGGCAGACTACCTCGCCTTAACTGCAGATATCAACACTCTGAGGAGCGATGAACCCCTTGACTACTGGGTGTGCAGGCTTGACCTGTGGCCTGAGCTATCCCAGTTTGCGATAGAACTTCTGGCCTGCCCCGCATCAAGTGTCCTGTCAAAAAGGACCTTCAGTGCAGCAGGAGGCATTGTCACTGACAAAAGAAGTCGCCTTGGTCAAAAAAGTGTTGATTACCTCACCTTCATTAAGATGAATGAGGCATGGATCCCGAAGGGACTGACAGTAGGGGATACGTTTAACTAATAAAAGGCCTGACATGCCTTGGCCTCAAAATGGTCCCCAAGCTGCTGTATTTAATGACTGCATACCGGATGACTTTCGTGAATTCTCCGCCACCAACTAGGGTTCAAGCTACAATGTTTTAGTCACCTTTCTGCCTTGAAAACATCAATTTTTCCGGCCTCTGCTACAACAGCGGCTGCAACAATAACATTGTTTTTCAGGCATGTGTACATGCCTAATTTTTCTGGCCTCTGGTGCTGTACTGTGGCTGCAAAAACAAAACAAAAAAAAGGCACATACAAGTGTCAATTCCCCTTTCGTGATCGTTACCTTGTTGTGGTGAAGGGGCTTGCATATCACAATGAAGCGATCATCACCTCTATGAGTGTGTTGGCAATGTTGCCACACCCCAGATGATAAGGCCGTTGCTTCATTATGATCAGACCAAATGCGATCTGGACGGCTGGATGTTTTTTTTTTTTTTTTTTTTTTAAGTTGTGTGGGTGGGTTTTTTATACATAAAAAAAAAATCATAAAAAAGTCTGTTAATAGTTTATTAGAAATAATGCAGACAATTTAAAAAATCCCCAACAATTCCAATACAAATCAAGTACAAAGCTCAGAACTAAATTATTCCAGGAAGTCGTAATGGTTCGTTAATTCGACAATGGTTAATCAATTCGACACACGTCCCCGGATAGGGGACGTAACAGGGATTAAACTGATAGGAATAGGACTAGTTAAGACACCACTCATATAGGGTGTCACAGCACATTGCTCCGTGCACGCGCAGTGCCCCAACTTGGGAGTAAGAGGACCGACCAAGCTGCTTTTTCCATCTCCCGGTTCCTAAAATCAATTCAGTTTGGTGTATCAGAGTTTGGTCTGTCACTGTGAAGGCAGTCGAAGATACCTGGCCTAATTTTTTTTTCACAAAAGGCAATCCCACCCTGGTATGGGACGTAACAGGGATTAAACTGATGAGAAGAGAGAACTACAGGAAATACCACTCATATCGGGTGGGACAGTAAATTGCACGGCGCAGACGCAGTGACCGTGGCGTGGATTCAAACAAAGGGGAGGGAGCCAGCAATTTTTTAACCATCTCCCCATTCGAAAAACCTATTTAATAAATGGACCCCAAATTGGGGACGTACTAGGGATTAAACTGATGAGAAGAGAGGACTATAGAAAATAGCACTCATATCGGGTGGGACAGTAAATTACACGGTGCAGACGCAGTGACCGTGGATTCAAACAAAGGGGAGGGAGCCAGCGTTTTTTTTTAACCATCTCCCCATTCGAAAAATCTATTCAATTCACCTTTCCGGGACCCTTGGTGTTGTACTTGGCTGGGTGGAGGAAGAAACCTCCAATGACATCAACGGGACATGGCTAGCTTGGTATCCAACCTTGTGCAAATGGGAAGTTTGCGGTTTGGCAAATGGACTGTTTGCGGTGGTTTGCGGTGCATTAAAAGCGCAGTTTGGTCTGTCAATGTCTGTGAAGCGGGCGTAACCCTTACACTACCTGATCGATACAACATCATACCTGATTGTATACACACACTGGATGTTTTAAACCACGTTGTTAAAAAAAATAATTGGATTGTTAGGTGATTTATGCCCTTTATGGAATAAAATCCAACTCTGCATCAACTATGTAATTTTCCATGGGAGTTTTGCCATGGATCCCCCTCCGGTATGCCACAGTCCAGGTGTTAGTCCCCTTGAAACAACTTTTCCATCACTATTGTGGCCAGAAAGAGTCCCTGTGGGTTTTAAAATTTGCCTGCCCATTGAAGTCAATTGCGGTTCGCCCGGTTCGCCCGTTCGCGAACATTTGCGAAAATTTGCGTTCGCTGTTCGCGAACGGAAACTTTTATGTTCGCGACATCTCTAATGGCATATATCACTTTTGTGTATAGATAACACAGGATTCTCCATTCACAATAGGTGACTATTAATGCTTTTCTACTGCTTGCTTGTAAAATGACCTCTGCATAGGTCACAGAGCATGCCTAAAAAACTCCCATGGAAGTCAATGATGTCAGCTCCTGATGGTTTCTAAATGCTTTTAAGAACAGCTCACGCAAGATGGCAGCCCCATAATCATGTTCAGGAAATAGAATAAAACAATCTATAATTAGATAATATGCAAAGATACAAATGAGAAGAATGGGGCGCCACATTTACAGTATCAGTAGTCAACTAGTGAATTTTTAGAAACACACAATTGTGCTAACCAGACAATGTTGTGAAAAGTCACAGCTACTGTAGATCGCTTTATCGGTTATTTGCAATCCCAACTGGTGGGCGGTTATCCTGGGCTGCAGCCGTGGTCCTCTGTGTTGCCCCCAGGGCAAACGGCAGGACAGGTGACAACTTGAAAAAAGGGTCAGGATCACTTGAGGCGCTGCTGAGGTTCAGACGAATAATATATCAGAGGTGGTAAAGTTGATGCAGGGTATCTTTATTCACAGGTAGTCTACTCATTTCTGGGGCTGGATTGTACCCCCCATATAGTTCTGACAAAGGGGGCAATCCAGACCCAAAAATGCATAGACTACCCGTGAATAAAGATACCCTGCATCCACTTCTTCACCTCTGATGTATTATTCGTCTGAACCTCGGAAGCACCTCAAGTGATTCTCCTGACCCTTTTTTCAAGTAATTAGACTGATTAAAACTGATTAAAAATATGTATTTTTCTATATGGTTTTAACTAGCAGAAATTTTAAAGATGCATTCCCTTTAAGAGGATATCCAGGATCTGAAAGGCTTTGCTTTAGTTTGCAAAAACTGGGGCTTTGTTTCATATTACAGCTCATTCCCATTCACAGCTCATGTAGAAGAATTTAGCTGTTACTCAATTGTTACCCAATATTATGAGGCAATAACTCTAAATGTCTATCTGTGTTGATTAATTTCCTAATATATTTTTATAGCTTAGCAGCTATGGAGATTAAGTAGAGCTCTGTATCCAAAAAGGCAGATCTTGAGGGTTGTTCTTTCCCAAAAAAAAATAGTCTCTAGAACAGGGAAGCATTTTGGAGTTGTAGTTTCTGACAAGCTGGAGTGCTGGAGGTTGCTGATCACTTCAACCCCAGAAGGTCAAATGGTCACAGGGTCATGGGCACACAAACCTCATTGATGCACATTGGGAGCAAAGTATAACCCACAATGAGTTACTATGATGGAAAGGTGTCAGAACATTGCAGCTTGTTGGGTATGGGCTTGCAAAGCCACAGACCAGTCAGGGTGCACATGTTAATCATTGTTCACTACCCAAGTGTCTACAATTGGAGGACCATATAGTAAATGGTCTGGTCTTCCCTAATGACTTTTTCAGTGGGCTAATATGATACAGTAGATCAGTATATGTCTAACAAATATACTTTTGTTCAAATGGACACTAGGGACAGTGCATATCTGAAAAAAATTCAAGATATTTTATGATCACAAAGTTGACAAATTCAGATAGCATCTCCCTTATCTATTAAATAACATCCCCAGGGTGGTTTATTTGTGCAAAAAAATACTCATGGGAAGCTCACCAAAATAGAGCACGGCCTGCTACCATCCAATAGCTAGACAATGAATATACAAAGAAAAATGACCAGCTCACAAGAAGTTAATTACATCTAATTTAATCCCAACCTATAAAATGATGCCAAATGTTGGCCAGTCATTCATACAAATATACGCTCTTATGCTGACATAGATGCACCATATCGCAGCACAAAATCAAATACAATATTAAATCTAAAATTAGCAATAAAAATACATAAAAAATTGATAGTCACGGTCACGCAGCTTACTCTATGATATGTGGACTGCAGCCCTACGTTGTTTCCTTTTAGATTTTCTTAATTGGTGTATTTTCCATAGGATGGTAGAATGTTCTATGGAACATATGTGCATATCCAGTGTCTCAATTCACACTGATGGGTGTGTTAGATATTAACAGTGGTGGTGCGCAAGTCCACTTACGTGTCCGGTCACGTCGGCACCTTTGTACCTTTGTAGTATAGCGGGTGATTTTCTTTTACAGCGCTTGTGCGCCTCTTACCGATGTTGGTGGTGTCTGCACGGTGGCGTCTATTGGCATGCAGTCCAGATAACAGCCGCTCTGCGGATAGTCTCCAGTTGTTAATGATGCTGCGTGCCTGCGCAGTGTGGTTTTCCGGACGCTGGCTGTTCTACGTGTGGTCTCTGGTTGCTGCCAATGTTAGACACCTATACAAAGTTTCGGACGCTCACAACCCACAGATTATTGCAATGCGCTGGTTCAGCTTCAAACTTGCGATTTTTCAATTCCCAATCATAGGAATATTACAGGAATTGTAAGAGGGGTGCAGTCACTTTTCTAGCCAGATGTGTTTCAAAACTGCATGGGTTTCTTCCTCAGTGGCAATGTGTATTATAGGTTGGGATTAAATTAGATGTAATTAACTTCTTGTGAGCTGGTGATTTTTCTTTGTATATTCATGGTTTATTATTTGGGTAGACCTTATACATTTTTTGCAAATTCTAGGGATATATAACAGTGGTTTGTGGTACGTTTATTTTTTGCTAATTTCATGATGAAATGCCAAATTGTGTGCTGCTTGTCTCTTTTCTATGTCATCTTTGTCTAATGTTTAGCTATGATGTGTAGCCTAACTCACTAAGATGAATTAGAGCTATAGCAATTTAGGTAAGTGATAAATGTGAGATTTCTGCGCTGCCTGGTTATCTTGTTATTGCCATTGTATCACCATTTTAATACATTTTTTACTTCCTTGGGAAACCTATGTAATTACACTAGCATATAGCAGTCAACTTTTTAAAATTAAGGTGGAGGTCAGAAACAATAAGCTTTGCTTTCCGTCTCAATAATATTTTCCCTTCCTTTCTAAGCCTTTTAAAATAGTCTAGAATTTTATTGTAAATAAATGATTCAATCAATACTTATTAAGGTACTTAAATCAACTATAACAAATTGAGAAAAGGTCATTGGAAAGAGGATATGAACTCCTTGATATTTATTTTGCATTAAGGAAGATTAGTTTCTTAAACACTAACTACAGTGCAGAAATCGAGGGATAAAATACACAGACATGGAGACATTCACATATTTACTTTACAGGGAATGAAGTTAAGATTAGAATGTAGCAATAAGTGTAATGCTGAACAATATTCAATGCGCATAAACCAAATAGCAGTTAGATTGAGACAGACAGATAATGTGAATTACAGAAATGCCATAATTTCAAACTTAGTATTCAGTAAAATTCAGTATGTGGGATTGCTAGGGCTGTATTTTTATTATAAAAATGTTAGAGAATACAGCCTCACAAATTTTGTCGCCATGTTATATTTTTTTAATATTTCCATTGTTGACTGTATCTTTGTTGACTGTATCTTGGTTTAATTTATTAGCAATGAAATAAAGAAAGGCATGAGCAGGACATCAGAAAAGACTGTTGTTAGTAAATGGGAAATTACTTGTAGCTGGGAAAACTGGCATTTATTCTCTTAACTTTGACACACATGCTCTTCATTCCCACAGAGATATTAGATACAAGAGATATTAGATACTCTTTCCTCAGAAATATGAGTTGCAATGTTTAATTGTTTTTAATTTTTTGTGTGGGAAAATGATCACCCTATTTATTTAAACGTTAGGTTCTCACTAAAATAATATGTTGTCCTTCCACTGATAAATATACAGAAGCCAGTGACCTTTACAGAAAGAATTTAATGATTTACTATGTTCACAATTGAATCCCACCATATGTGATTCTTTATAATTTGGGTGTCATAGCAGAAATAATCATGTTCATGGTCTTTTTTGAAATCCTGACTGGTGTATTGTACACATGCATAAAAGCAATTTTTCATCAGAACATAATTGCATATCTTTTTTTTTTCCCCCACCTGAAATATTTAATTATGGCCAATGGCCAGTGAGCTTTTATAATAGAGAAAATTACAATGAAAAGTAACACTTTTATGAAGTTGAATAAATATTACACAAGACAACACCATTAAAATAGGTAATGGACAGAGCTCAGCTTGATGGACAGTGGCCTCTGTAAATATCACAGAGATATGCCTACCACACTAATTTAAGCAAATACAATTGCCCACATTTACTAATGTGTGTACACCTAAGTCTTGCACCAAATTGCACCAATCCTCCGTACAGTTTGGCATATTTTGGCGCAATTTGACACATCTAGCTTTAGAAAATATATTAATTTTTTTTTCTAAAATTGTGGCATAATTCTAGTATAAAATAGTAAAACTAACAAACAGTTGGTACACATTTATAATAACTGTCTAGCCATGACTCAATTAAATATTTATTCTGAGCAACTGTGACACATTTCATGAATGTATATACACTATTTATATTATTCAATCTGTCACTGTGATTTCTGACTTTTTGAAGTCAGTTTTACCTTGAGCTGTGGAGCTAATTCACATAACGAACCACACCCATTTTCAAAAATGGCTTGAGTGGTGTAAAATGACAAAAGAGTCGCAAGCTTTGACGCAAAGCTCTACTTCAGACAAAATTTGCAACTTCTTTATACCAGTTTTCAGGTGTAGAACTTTTTTACATTCCCACAGTTCAGACAACATGACTACCCCATAATAATGCACAGAAAATAAAGTAGCAAATCTATTTTTTAAAAAACATACTGAAAACAAGTATGTGTCAGCACAATGACTCATACTTACTAATGTGAGGATAGCTAGATTTTTGTGCAAATTGAAACAAAAACTGCTATAATTTGGCACAGTTTAGTGCATGTAGGTTTCAGGAAAATTTCTGTGCCTAGTAGGAAAAAGGGTATGGCTTCATAGAAAAGGGGCATGGCCTAAGATGCAATTGTTTGCTCATAAAATACGCCACAATTGTGGCATCAAATTCTGTGTCAAAGTGTCTAGCCATTCACCAAATTTATCATTTAACATGAGACACTGTGATAAATGTATTGCATGTCTAGACAGCCTGTCTAAGTTTACACCATATATAAGCTTAGGAAATATGTCCCAATATCACCTTGCAAACATTAAGCTCAATTTTTTTTATTTTATTTTTTTGAACCAAAAGAAGCTTTTGTAATGATGTTGCTTTTCTGACCCTGGCTATAAGAGGCTGCTACACTGTAGCAGTTTGTTGACATTATTTTACTACAGGCTATGATGCAATCCGATTAAAGGGAGACAGCCTTCACATAAATATTCCACATAATTTCCATGTATTCTAAATCTTGTGCTAACTCTTTAACCCCTTCATGACTGCAATACGTTTATATACGTGATATTTGCACATGCCCTGTGCAGCTGTCACGTCTAATAATGTCAAACCAGCTCTGTAATCCAAGCGCTGCAAAGCGCTTGGATTAAAGCTTCTGCCCCTGCACTGCTGCTGTCACAGACAGCATACAGTGCAGTAATGCCGGCAAGGGACCAATCAGAGTGGCCCCTTGCCGGAAATCGATCCGATTGCTTAGTCGATCCGATTGGTTTAGAGAGGGAGCTCCCTCCCTCTATTAAACCCATGGATGACGATTGCAGCATCCATGGGGTTAATAGAGGGAGCTCTCTAAACCATCAGGACTGCCGTGCTGTGATGGCTGCGCCCGATGGTTGCCATGGCAACCGGACACTTTGCAAAAGCGTCCGCTGTTGCCACCTACAGGGCATCTAATAGTATTATACTTTGCAATGCAAGAGCATTGCAAAGTATAGTACAGCCATCGGCCCCACTGGATCTTCATGATCCAAGAGGAACTTGATAAAAAAAGAAAGTGAAAATAATAAAAATGAAAAAATAAAAATAAAAATGTAAATAAAAATAAGAAATTGCCTTTTCCTATAGAAAAAAATACACATATTAGGTGTCACCGCATCCATAACAACTGTCTCTATAAAGATATCAAATGATAGACCCCGTCCGATAAACACCATGAAAAAAATTAACAGTGCCAAAAAAGCTATTTTGTCACCTTACATCACAAAAAGTGCAACAGCAAGCGATCAAAAAGGCTTATGACCCCCAAAATAGTACCAATCAAACCGTCACCTCATCCCGAAAAAAATGATACCCTATTTAAGACAATCGCCCAAAAAATAAAAAAGCTATGGCTTTCAGACTATGGAGACACTAAAACATATTTTTTTGGGGTTTCAGAAATGCTATTATTGTGTAAAACTTAAATAAATAAGAAAAAGTATACATATTAGGTATTGACAGATCTGTAACGATCTGCTCTATAAAACTATCACATTACCTAACTCCTCAGATGAACGATGTAAAAATAAATAAATTAAAACTGTTCCAAAACAGCAAATTTTTGGGTTACCTTGCCCCATAAAGTGTGATAATGAATGATCAAAAAATTCTATGTACCCAAAAATAGTACCAATAAAAACCTCAACACTTTCTGCAAAAAACGAGCCCCTGCACAAGATGATCGGTAGAAAAATAAAAAACATATGGCATTCCTTTCCTTCTGCGCCCTGCCGTGTGCCCGTATAGCAGTTTACGACCACATGTGGGGTGTTTCTGTAAACCGCGGAATCAGGGTAATAAATATTGAGTTTTGTTTGGCTGTTAACCTTCAATGTGTTAAAGAAAAAAAATTACAAAATGTAAAATCTCCCCAAAAAATAAAATGTAGAAATTTAATCTCCATTTTCCTTTAATTCTTGCGGAACACCTAATGGGTTAACAAAGTTTGTAAAATCAGTTTTGAGTAACTTGAGGGGTGTAGTTTCTACAATGGGGTCATTTATGGGGGTATCCACTATGTAAGCCCTACAAAGTGACTTCAGACCTGAACTGGTCCTTAAAAAGTGGGTTTTGGAAATTGTCTTAACAATTTTAAGAATTGCTTCTAAATTTCTAAGCCTTCTAACGTACTAAAAAAATAAAATTACATTTCCAAAATGATGACAACATAAAGTAGACATATGGGGAATGTTAAGTAATAAATATTTTATTAGGTATCACTTTTAGAAGCAGAGAAATTTAAATTTGGAAAATTGAGAATTTTTCAAAATTTTGGGTACATTTTGTATTTTTTCATAAAAAAAGGTGAAATATATTGACTCAAATATATAACTATCATTAAGTACAATGTGTCTCGAGAAAACAATCTCAGAATGGCTTGAATAAATAAAAGTGTTCCAAATATATTACCACATAAAGTGACGCATGTCAGATTTGTATATTTCCTGACCTGGACACTAGGGCATCAATGACCCTTGGTCATGAAAGGGTTAACCTCTTTTTTTGATTTTTTTTTTTAGCATGGAAAACAGTCTTGCTTAACTTTGTCAGTCTGGCCATCGTGACTTAATTAGAGCATCACACATATGCTAATCAATGCAATTGTTCAATAGGCAAATATATCTCAGCCTATAAATAGAACAATAGAGCTATCATAATTTTGTCCCAGTTTTACACCTTCTAGGAGGATTATCCCCTCACAGCAGCAGTAAACTGACAATGGATAACCTAACTGTAGGACAGTACTTTGCATTTTATTTCCAATGGCATACTACTGGCAAAATAAAAACTAAAACAGCAAAAATTCTATACAAATGTTTTCTATTAATATTGAGTGAAACAAATGCAATTTCTGATGTACGTGTCTCTTGTTTCTCGCAACAGTCTTATGTTTCTGATTACTGAATTTACCAGACTCTTCATTCTTAGTTTGCAGTTGATACTGCTTAAACATACTATTTATACTAGTTTATTTTATTTATTTATTTATTTTACTTCTGAAATAGAAAATATTACAAGTTACAGTAATTAGATTATGGACGATGGGTCCTTGTTCCACAGTAGAAATCTAATAGAGGTCAGCATCACAGGAGTAATAACTTGATCCTACTGGTACCTCACAAGACAAGAATTGAAATGTTGCTTGGGTCAATAGAGGATTTTCACTTAGAATGCTGCCTGCATCCCCATTATTTGGGTAAATTATCCAGGGACTCCATATTTGGAGTTGAGAATGATTTTTTTTTCCCTAAGATGAGGAAACTTGATATTTTCACATTAATAGTTGGAACTGGATGGACTTTTTTCAGCCTCACAAATTATGTCGCTATGTTATATTTTTTAAATATTTCCATATCTCAATAGACAATAGAGAAAGTAAATTTCTTATAAGACAGGGTACATTCACCTTGCTACCTGCAGTTTCAGCTAAGATGTGTCTCCTTTACAGGCATCCTCTTGTTCATCATGCATACGCAGTCCATCAGATTGAATCTTAATACAGTACTCTACCTCCAACATCACAACATCACATCTCAAATTGCATCATCAATGTGCTTTTGAGATTCACAAGCTGAAAAAAAATATACATCTGAGCAGAAAGCAAGCAACTTTTATCGAGGCTCTCTTACTGAAGTTATGTTTAAAAATCTGATTAATATCTTTGGCTGTTATGGGAAATGGCATAGTGTGACTGCTGTCATACTATTTTACCCTTCCAGGTTGTCAGCACAGTGCCAGTCCATTTCTGTGCTGAACATCTGAGTCAACTAAAATAGACTGGCTGCTTCTCGTACATAGCCTGGCAGCCATAGCATCTTAAATGGTGTTGCCAGACAGTAAGTCTCTCTTATATTTCTCTTTAGCTCAAGGCTGAATTGGCACTGAGCTGAGAGCTGAGAATGGGCACAGAGGGCTAGTAGTCCTATACACCATCCCTTTATTGAAAAATTAACTTTTTTCTTGTTAACTACAGCATACCTCGGATTTATGAAAGCAGTCTGAAAGAAAATCTCTCTTTGGTGCCCTTAGCAACCAATCATACATTTACTTATATTTTTCAAGGGCATTACAAGAATGAAATTTGTGCTATGAGTATTTGCTATGGGCAACAGACAGGTATTTTAGACAGTTTCATAAATCTCCTCCATTGTTCTATAAATGGAAAACATTGCTTAAATGTTGTAAATGATTACATTACTTTTATAATATGATTCTTATACATTTATCATTTTATATATTTTCTTATATTCCAATAATGAACGTTGGCTGAGCTGAAGTGCTAGATGATGTTGATAGATGATAATTAACCCGTACGGCGCTGGAAACTGGGACAGAAATCCCAGCGTCGTACAGCTATGGCTCTCTGATCTAGCAGGTGCAGGAGCTCTAATGACTCTAATTAGTCATTAGAGCTTATTATTAGATAAATAAGGCAGTTTAAGGATGTTCTCTGGGCTTTTGATAAAAACTGAACTGTGGAAGGACAATCATTTGGATAATACTTACCTGTTCCTCGTTCTCACGATCCTGCCATCCCCCATCCCTGCTGCAGTCTTATGGGCTGTGGGCTCTTCCACCTGCATCCTGACCAGATGTGTGTTCGTATTTTCCTGTTCAGCTGCATAGAGGGATAGGTAAGTACTAACCAAATGATTGTTCTTCCACAGGTTAGAAGAACGGACAGTTTTTATAAAAATCTCAGAGAACCCCTTTTATTCATATTTTTAAATATTTGATATAGCATAAGTCAGATACATAGATACAGTACATATGACTAGGAGAAACAGGCAGGCCTGCATTTAGGGTGACTTTCATCTAGGTCAACCATAGTGATTCGTAACTAATCAAATTCTTTTGTAAAAATTTGCCAAAGCAATCAAATTGAATTTTTTATAACTTTGCTCATCACTAGTTATGAATATAAAGCAATAATATTTTAGGTATGATTAAAACTATACATTTTACTGTTAACAATAAAAGTACAGAACTTAAATTTTTCAATCTTCAACTTTTTTTCAGAAACTCATTCACTTAATCAATTAAACTAAATTGTCCCATGTTTTACACTACTTACATAGATAATAAGGTAATTTTTCTGTCAAAATTATTGCAGCTTCACCATGGTATATTTTACATAAAATCTACATGCAAATCATAGCCTAAATACTAAACAGTTTTTAACACATTAATTCCCACTATGAATAATGATACATATGTACTCATTGCAGTAATGATAAATGTACAAAACTAAGCTAAATGTGAAGCTGTGAAGAAAATCAAAGGATCTAAAAAACTCATTAATTTGGCACAAGCCATGTGCTCTTTAATGTTGGCATAATTTTTAACAGAATTATGACTCATTTTGCTTAATAAATTTCCCTAATGTATTCATTTTTCCAAGGCATTGCATTTTTTTCATAAAGTAAATGTAATTTAAACAAGGAATTTTGGTAACCTATTTCTTTATTTTATTTTATGTAATAGAATATGATTTATATTATAACAAGAATGAGAAGCTCACAACAATTCCTACTCTGCATGATGCATCTTGGAACAAACAAGATATTTAGCTAAATTTTTAGAGCTATAGTATTGACGTAATCCATCACTTGGTTTTAATAAATGGTCATTTTGAGGTTTCCAAAGGGTCAGCAATATCTTCCTTGAATAGTATCTGTACTCTCACATAACCTTTAACCAAAGCACAATACATCATTTCTGATTGCCCAGTCTTGTTTTAAACATTAAGCACTCTAAACATTGGCAAACACAGTGTCACATAGATTATATGTGTACACACTATCATAAAAGGCATATATAATAGTAAGATCCAGGAAGTAATAAACAAAGTAATAAGATAAATGCTAGGAATCTGTCCTCCACTTATGGGGTATAGATTAGGATTTGTGATAAGCGGAGCATTTATAAATTTGATTTGGCTCATTCTCCGAATAAAAATAAATAAATCTGAAGTAATTTGACACAAAGCGGATTTCTTTGTAAGTAGTGGATGCAATGACAGGGAGCGGTGATTGCCCCCCTCCCTGTCATTGTACCCCTCAAATGCCACGTTCATACATGATCACAGCATCTGATATTAATGACCGAGTGTAAAATAAAAAAGTACATACCGGATGCATTTGCTTGCGACAGGCCGGCGACCACCATCTTGCTTGAAGGTCTGGCACAAAATTTAATGCGGCCGAGATGACATCATCGTGCACGGGATTTTTACCAGGTGTACAGAATATAAAAGGAAACCCTCTACTTCACTGGGATCTCCCTCACAGCCTGAGTTATTTTTCAGGAGTAGAGGTCCCAATTGAGTGAATTAAAGAAAGGGTTTTTGTTTTGTTTTAGCATTCTCTTCTAGCTAGTTAAATAATAGATTTTTTTTTTTTTTTTGGGGGGGGGGGAGATGTATACACGTTATATCTTTGATCCCAGTTAAAGTGGCAAGCCCTCATAAGTTAGGGGCAGTGTTGCTGAAAACTATTTTAAAAAGGAATATTGGAGACAGAATTTGCAAGGAGATTGTAGGGAGAGCGTAGGGAGACAGCATGGAGACTGCAGGTTGAGTGTAATTGCCATGTGTGTCACGTTCTAATGCACCCACATTCAGAGTTAATCTCTTATTTTAGTGATACAGTTAGTGTACCTGAGTATTTTAGGCAGGTGTAATCGCCGTGTGCATTCCGTTGTAGTGCACACACATTCAAAGTTAATCCCTTATTTTAGTTATACAGTTATGCTGTGTCCGCATTCCAGGATGGTGTAATATTTTGCCTTGCACATGTGTGAAGTGGAGTGAAATTTATCATAGCAAATGCCTTTCGTTAGAAATACAGTAGTTGTACATTACGACTAACAGACAGCAGTTGCCTGGGCCCTCCAAAGGAACGGGCAGTGGCAAAAATTATGTTGTAGAGTCAGTACAAGTAGCAGCAGAAGAAGGTGTGGTGGTAGCAGTAGCCGCAGCAACAGACCAGATGTGCCACTGTCATCTAGCGGTCATGTTTTGACCAACAATCTAGCTGCACTGGAATTATTGACTCGCTCTTTGCAATCAACTCAAGTTACAACTGATACACACAGCCAGCAATTGGTGGGTTCCTCTGACACCACACTTAGGCTCACACTTCACACTTCAGTTATTAGATCAGTTATTTTCATAAGTTATTGGGAGCCCAAACCAGTAGCGAAGTCTACTCAGAGATCAGGTGTAATGATTTGATTTGCAGATCTTCTGTGTTTTTGACCTGCACCTGGTTTTGGCTCACAGTAACTGAATGAAATAACTGACCAAATAACTAAAGTGTGACCTCTATGCCTCTATGCACTCAACCTGTCCTAAACCTTCCTCTCACCTTTGCTATTAGTCTGTTAGCCAAGTAATGTTTGCCGCTGGCTTTGCTCCACTTTTCAGCAACGATGACCTTTGTGGGAACAGTCATCAGGTATAGGCCAGTATATACTTGGAGGAGTGGTCCGCTGTAGACTCCTTTAGGCATGCAACTACTGATAATGGGAGAATATGTTGGAGCACACTTTGCCTGAGGTCAAGGACATGCGCAAGAGACAGGAGAAGGTGGCACAGGTAACTGGCAAACATATGTAGATGATGATGTTGCAAATCACACATGGGATCTGGGTGAAAAGGGGGCCTCTTCATCATCAGGGGTTGAGGATGGCAGCATGCCCTTGAGACAGCAGGGTGGAAGCATACCAGAGAGACAGCAAGGTGGAAGTGTGCCTATAAGATAGCAGGGTGGAAGCATGCCAGAGATACAGCAGGGTGGAAGAAGTGGGAAATCTGGATCCAAACATGGGAGGAGTACACCATCTGCTACTTGGGGGACTACCTGTAAGGAACACACTAGCAGTGCCTGGGTAAATAAAAGCAGAGTCAGGCGGGTATCATGCAGTGGTGGAGGGAAAATTGCATACTTGGCAGTGTGCGAATATTTCACACAATCACTGGGGGATGTTAACCTGGTGGTATGCAGAATGTGTGGGCAGAAGATGAAACGTGGCAAGGATACTAAAGTTGGCAAGAACAAACCTGTGCCAACACATGGAGCAATATGGTAAAGGTGCCACTCATTTAGTGTTACAGCCTGATGCAGCAACAGCTGCATCTCCCACTGGCCCGTAACCCCTGTACATCAGTCAGGGCTCGGCAACGTCAGCAGAAGGCCACATTGCTGGTATTAAAGTCCCTCCCTTTCCATGTAGTTGACTATGGAGGGAGGCCAGGTCTCAATAATGACCATCCTCATGTTTTGCTGGCTTTACTTGCTTGACTTTACTCCATGTCCGAGAAAAGTCAGCAAGATGCAGAGAAGAGGAGATGGATTTTCCTGTTGACATATCATCTGTTTTGATGATGTAGAAAAGGAGGAAAAGCAAATGGCAGAAGAAGGGTCTTTCATCTATAGGGCAGGCGAGCAGTTGCGGTTGGAGAAGTTGGGGGACTTCTTCTGTTACTCTGGAAATGCTCTATGACCGTTTTATTTTTTTCTCTTTTTTTTTACCAGTTTGTTGGATCCAACTGCTAGTCACCTGCTATGTCATGAGGTACTCTTCATATGTAGTTTCAGGATGGAAGGGTTAGAAGTAAGTGTAATTTGGAGGAGGTTTAGGGGCTGGGCACATTGCTTAATATAGCTGCTGCTGCAGCAACTCATTCTAAAAGTTCTAAGTTACAAAACAAACTACCTACAAGAAAAAAGTGTTTTTCTTTAATATCTGTTTTAATATAAACAGATATTTTTCTTCATTTTTTTCAAAACCTCATGTTTCTACATAGGCTTATTGACAGCACAGCACCCCATGTTATTAAACATGTTGCATTAAAGCAAAAACATGTTATGGCAATAGCGTCATTTTTATATCTGTGTTATTGAACACCTAGTTCACAGCAAACACAGGATTTTTCCATTCGTGTTACTAGATGCATTACAGCATCAGACAGTTTTCCTACATTTTAGGCCTCTTTCACACTACAGTTTTTTGCGTTCCGTATACGGTCCGTTTTTTGCGTTCCGTATACGGTCCGTATACAGAACCATTCATTTCAATGGTTCCGCAAAAAAACGGAATGTGTTCCGTATGCATTCCGTTTCCGTATTTTTCGAAAAGATAGAACATGTCCTATATTTGGCCGAGAATCACAGTCCGTGGCTCCATTCAAGTCAATGGGGCCGCAAAAAAAACGGAACGGATACGGAAATGCATCCGTATGTCTTCCGTATCCGTTCCGTTTTTTGCGGAACCATCAATTGAAAATGTTATGCCCAGCCCAATTTTTTATATGAAATTACTGTATACTGTATTTGCCATACGGAAAAACGGAACGGAACAACGGAACGGAAACGGAACCACAACGGAAGCAAAAAACGGAACAACGGATCCGTGAAAAACGGAACGCAAAACACTGAATGCAACATACTGTAGTGTGAAAGAGGCCTTAGTCCAATAATTTCATTGTTGAACAAGTGATATTGCAGTGGATGTATCATACTGTGTGTTTCAAACAAATTTTACTTAAAAAATTTAATTGTAGACTTAGTGATATTAAAAGTGTAGTTGAAAGACATTTAACCACAAAAAATGCTTATTCCCAAAGTAAATTGCCAATACCAGTGTGCTGGCTTAGCTGTGTTCGTGGTAGTGGCACTTGCAGCCACAATGATGGGGTAGGGACAGTGGTTGTGACAGTGGCAGATGGGACAAAAACAGAGAAGGGAATCAGGAGGGTGGGCAAAGACCCACAATGACATATCAGTCTCATAAAAGCGATGGGGAGGATGAGGACTATAATGATAACTGTTTTTTGGATAGGACCTTTGAGCCCAATTGGAGTGCTGAGGAGGAGGTGAAATTAGAGGACGAGGATTGTGGCAACAGCAGCAGCACTAAAGAGTAGAGGCAACATACAGACAGAAATCTCCCAAAAAACTGCAGGGCCAGATCTGTTTTGGGGAATTGGTGATGCAGTTGATTAGAGAAGAGCAAATCAAAGCTGACGAAGTCAAATTCATTCCAAATTTCAGGTAAAATTTGATTCTGAATGAATACGAATTTCCTCATGCTTTGGGGTAATGAATCACATTATTTCCTACAATGGCGGGCGGCTAAAATGGCGGCTACACATGTAAGGACATAGGTCAAGGAAGTATGGGAATGCGGGATGACCCATAATGCCATGCATGCAGCCAATCAGCAGCCAGCCAGCCCGGTGATGTCACAGCCCTATAAATACGGCAGCCATATTAGATACTGCCATTCACCATTGTACATTGGTCAGGGACAGACATGTATGCAGGCGCTAGAGAGAGTGAAAGAAAAACTAATTGTTAAAAAAAAAAAATAATAGGAAAGAAGTGATTTACTAGTGCAGTGAAAGGACAGTGAGAAGAATCATTTCACAGTCAGGGAGAGACATATGCAGATGCTAGGGAGAGTTATAGTAAAATCCTCAATGTGAAAACAATCAATTTACAAGTGCAGAAAACATTACATGGGGATCCAGATTGTCTCATAATACCTCTCTGTTATTCCAGCAATTAGTTATTGGGGTGCAAGTACTATGTTCAAAAGCCTTTAGTGGCTTTTACCTGTGGAAAAAGATAAATATATATGCAGGTCACTTTTGCTGTTAAATGCGCTGATATCATTTAGTGGCCTATTATACAATACAATAAATATATACGCCGGTTACTTTTGTTGTTATTTACGCTAAAATCATTTGCAGTCATTTCTGGTGAAAGAGTATAGGGCGGTATTTCAGTAATACACAAAACATTTAAATGCACTGCACGGTTGCTTTTATTTCTGGTGAAAGAGTATATGGGCTTATTTCAATAAAAAAATAAAAATATATACGTACTGTTGGTGAAAGCGTATAGTGGCCTATTTCAGTCCAACACGAAAAATACATTTTCAGGTCACTTCAGCGGTTATTTCTGTTGAAAGCGTATAGGGAAGTATTTCAGTAAATAAAGAAAAATAGATAAGCACTGCACTGTTGCAGTTATTTCTGGTGAAAGCGTATAGTGGCCTATTTCAGTCCAACAAGAAATATATTTTCTCAGGTCACTTCTGCAGTTATTTCTGGAGAAAGCGTATAGTGGCCTTATTTCTAGTGTTGAGCGCGAATATTCGAATAGCGAATTTTTTTTCGCGAATATCGGCACTTCGCTAATTCGCGAATATTTCAAATATAGTGATATAAATTCGATATTTCGAATATTCGTTTTTTTTTTGTTTTTTTTATTGTTATATTTTTTTCTTTCCCACTTCCCTGAAGTTGTTCTTACCTGTCCTTTGGATTCCTGGCTTCCTAGCTGCTCCAGTCAGTGCCCGTTGCCGCTTCTGCCGACTTCCATGCTCATGGAGCGTCCCCATCACCATGGGAACGTCTCCATATACTAGAATGTACTGTCGGATTTGAGAATTACGTTGAAATCGCAATTCGATTATTTCAAGTTATAATAATCGAATTTCGATTTTAACTTAAAGGCTACTCTCCTATTGAAATAGCAATGCGATTAATTCAAGTTATAAAAATCGAATTTTGATTTTAACTTAGCACTGCTATATTCCATATTCGTTAATTCTAGCCTAATATGGACTATAGCAGTGCTAAGTTAAAATCGAAATTCGATTATTATAACTTGAATTAATCGAATTGCGATTTCAACTTGGACCTGGTTTACTATGGTTGGCTTGGTAGAATTAGCGAATATGACGAATATATTCGTTATATTCCACAAAACGAATATAACGAATGTATTCGTCATATTCCACAAAACGAAGATAACGAATGTATTCTGCATCTTCGTTTTAGCTACCTATTCGTCAACTTCGCTAATTCTAGCAATCATATAGGAAAGTTGACTATAGAGACAGCTAAGTTTAATTCGCTATGCGAATATATGACAGCTTTTTTTTTATAAATAGTATAATTATAATAATTATCAGGTATTATAATTATTCTATTTATTTTTAAAAAAGCAAAGTAATATAATCGCATAGCGAATTAAACTTAGCTGTCTCTATAGTCAACTTTCCTATATGATTGCTAGAATTAGCGAAGTTGAAGAATAGGTAGCTAAAACGAAGATGCAGAATACTTTGTTATCTTCGTTTTGTGGAATATGACGAATACATTCGTTATATTCGTTTTGTGGAATATAACGAATATATTCGTCATATTCGCTAATTCTACCAAGCCAACCATAGTAAACCAGGTTCAAGTTGAAATCGCAATTCGATTAATTCAAGTTATAATAATCGAATTTCGATTTTAACTTAGCACTACTATATTCCATATTCGTTAATTCTACCCTAATATAGAATATAGCAGTGCTAAGTTAAAATCGAAATTCGATTTTTATAACTTGAATTAATCGCATTGCTATTTCAATAGGAGAGTAGCCTTTAAGTTAAAATCGCAATACGCGATTATTTAAATCGCATATTAATCGCGATAACAAGAATAATGACGAATATTCGATTTCGACGAATATAAAACGAATATTCTATTGAATATTCGCGAATTTCGTCGAAATCGAATATGGCACCTGCCTCTCATCACTACTTATTTCAGTAATACAAGAAACATAGAAACATAGAATGTGTTGGCAGATTTGGCCCATCTAGTCTGCCCAATATACTGAATACTATGAATAGCCCCTGGCCCTATCTTATATGAAGGATGGCCTTATGCCTATCCCATGCATGCTTAAACTCCTTCACTGTATTTGCAGCTACCACTTCTGCAGGAAGGCTATTCCATGCATCCACTACTCTCTCAGTAAAGTAATACTTCCTGATATTACTTTTAAACCTTTGCCCCTCTAATTTAAAACTATGTCCTCTTGTAGCAGTTTTTCTTCTTTTAAATATTCTCTCCTCTTTTACCTTGTTGATTCCCTTTATGTATTTAAAAGTTTCTATCATATCCCCTCTGTTTTGTCTTTATTCCAAGCTATACATGTTAAGGTCCTTTAATCTTTCATGGTAAGTTTTATCCTGCAATCCATGTACTAGTTTAGTAGCTCTTCTCTGAACTCTCTCCAAAGGATCAATATCCTTCTGGAGATATGGTCTCCAGTACTGAGCACAATACTCCTAATGAGGTCTCACTAGTGCTCTGTAGAGCGGCATGAGCACCTCCCTCTTTCTACTGGTAATGCCTCTCCTTATACACCCAAGCATTCTGCTAGCATTTCCTGCTGCTCTATGACATTGTCGGCCTACTTTAAGTATTCTGAAATAATGATCCCTAAATCCCTTTCCTCAGATACTGAGGTTAGGACTGTATCACTGATTTTATATTCTGCTCTTGGGTTTTTAGGCCCCAGGTGCAGGCCTCTAGTTTTCCTAAATCCTTTTCCATTTGGTGTATCCCTCCAGGAACATCAACCCTGTTACAAATCTTTGTCTCATCAGCAAAAAGTCACACCTTACCATCAAGGCCTTCTGCAATTTCACTGATAAAGATATTAAACAATATGGGTCCCAGAACAGATCCCTGAGGTACCCCACTGGTAACAAGACCATGGTCTGAATATACTATTTCCGGTGAAAGCGTATAGTGGCCTTATTTCAGTAATACAAGACAAATATATACCCACTGCACTGTTGCAGTAATTTCTGGTGAAAGCATATAGGGCAGTATTTCATTAAAATAGAGAAATGTATACCCACTGCACTGTTGCAGTTATTTCTGGTGAAAGAGTATAAGGCTGTATTTCAGTAATACAAGACAAATATATACACACTGCACTGTTGTAGTAATTTCTGGTGAAAGCGTATAGGGCAGTATGTCATTAAAAAAGAGAAATGTATATCCACTGCTCTGTTGCAGTTATTTCTGGTGAAAGAGTATAAGGCTGTATTTCAGTAATACAAGAAAAATATATACACACTGCACTGTTGCAGTTATTTCTGTTGAAAATGTATAGGGCAGTATTTCAGTAAAAAAAGAGAAATATATGTAGCCACTGAACTGTTGCAGTTGTTTCTGGTGATAGCGTATAGTGGCCGTATTTCAGTAATACAAGAAAAATATATACTCACTAGTGTTGAGCCAGCATGCTCGGCCGAATACCTGTTTGGCTCCAGCATCGCTATGCTCGGTAGATGGCGGTACTCAGTTGAGTACCGTATGTGTTCGAGCGTCATGCTCGAGTCTCTTGCTCGCACGTTTCGTGGCTGCTAAGCAGCCAATAAATGCGCAGGTAAGTACTGCCATCACTGTAATGCCAGTAGCCATGTTGGGTTGAGTTTGGCTCATTGCGAGTCAGGGAGAGCTGCACTTAGGAAGGGACAGATAGCGTAGGGAGTTTGTGATCGCAATTTATTCAATTTGAAAACTTTTCAAAGACCCAAAAGTCCTTTTAAGGACTATTGTGTGTGGTAGCAGCAATTTAATCTTGCAAAGTAGTCTTCGATTTTTTTCCCATACTTTGCAATTTTTTTTCTATAAAGGGTGTCTGCAGTGACTTGTGACATCTGTTCAGCAATGTGTGTCAGGGGCAGAGATAGGAAGAATATTATTGAAAACAATTTTTCCATAATTTATCAAATTTTTCCAGAGGTTGAGGAAGAAGATGACACACAGTTGTCAATCACTGAGGTTGTGGTTAGGTCAATAAATCAGGAGGATGATCAGAGTGAGGAAGTGAACGACAAGGTGACTGATCCAACCTGGGAAGGTGGCAACAGGCCGAGTGAGGACAGCAGTACAGAGGGAGAGGGATCTGCAGCACTGCAACAGGCTGGAAGAGGCAGTGGGTTGGCAAAAGGTAGAAGGCAAGCCCCACCAAATAGGCCCACAAATGTTTCACGGAGCACCCCCTTTCGTAAATCTCGCTTGCCAAGGGATAGTTGTTCAGCAGTATGGCCCTTTTTTTAGGAAAGTGCAGACAACAATAGAATAGTAGCTTGCAACCTGTGCCACACCAAAATGAGCCAGGGTGTGAACACTAGCAACCTCACCACCACCAGCATGATCTGCCACATGTCATCAAAGCACCCTAATAGGTGGGCCAAAAACCTGGGTCCACAATCTGTGTCTGCGGGTTACACCACTGCCTCCTCTTCCACTGTATATCATGCTGGCCAATCCCCTGTTCAAGACGCAGGCCCGGATGCCTCCTGCCCTGCACCTGGACCTTCGCAAACACCATCAGCGATCATGTCCACTTCAGCGTCCAAATGTCATTACCCCAGGCATTTGAAAACAAGAGCAAATACCCAGCCACCTACACACATGCCATAGCACTAAATGTGCAGCTTTCCAAATTACTGGCCCTGGAAATGTTTCCATTTAGGCTTGTAGACACTGAGGCCTTCCGCAGCTTGATGTCCCTTGGCTGTCCCTCGTTACGCAGTCCCCAGCCGCCACTATTTTTCAAGGTGTGTCATGCCATCCTTACACCAACATTTGTCCCTTAACATCACACATGCCCTGACCAACGCAGTTACTGGGAAGGTCCACTTAACAACGGACACATGGACAAGTGCTTTCGGCCGGTTGCACTACATTTCCCTGACGGCACACTGGGTGAATGTTGTGGAGGCCGGGACCGACTCATACCATCGGATAGCACAGGTGCTACCAATGCCATGGATCGCAGGCCCCAATTCCATCAGGGTTTTCACCTACGTTAGTGGCTCCAACCTTCACTTCTCCTCCTCCACTTCCACCCCAGAATTATCCTCTTACAGCACCAGTCAGCCATCAGTCGTTAGCTGGAAGCAGAGTAGCACTGCCGTGGGGAAGCAGTAAAAGGCTGTGCTGAAGCTGATCTGCCTAGGTGACAAACAGCACACCGCCGCAGAGCTGTGGCAGGGGATAAGATAAGAGACCAGACTGAGCTGTGGCTCTCGCCACTCAACCTAGAATCAGGCATGGTTGTGTCTGGTAATGGCCGTAACTTGGTGGCGGCTTTGGAGCTGGTCAACCTTAGACACATCCCATGCCTTGCCCACGTATTCAACTTTGTTGTTCAGCGGTTTCTAAAAACATACGCCAATTTGCCTGAGCTACTGGTGATGGTGCACCGCGTGTGTGCACATTTCCGCAAATCACTGACAGTTTCAGTCAGTCCGTCAATGCTGCAGCAGCGCTTGAAATTGCCAGCTCACCGGCTGTTGTGCAATGTGAGCATGCGCTGGAACTCCACGTTCCACATGTTGGCCAGGCTTTGTGAGCAGCAGAGGGCAGTTGTGGAATACCAGCTGCAACATTGTCGTCGCCTTTCCAGTCAGCTTCTGCTATTCACAAGCGAGGAGTGGGCATGGACGCCTGACCTCTGTGTGGTTTTACACAACTTTGAGGAATCAACACAGATTGTGAGCGGCGATAACACTATTATCAGCGTTACATCCCACTTCTGTGTCTTCTCAAACGCTTGATACTCACAATTTAGGAAGACATTACACTGGTTGATGATAGCCAGACCACCCTGTGTTATTATTCTCTGTGCGAATTAGAGGCTGAAGAGGAGTAGCAGGAGGAGGAGCAGGAGATGGTTGCCTCCACTACAGAGGGAAGTACCCATGGAAGTTTAATTCCATCTGTTCAGCATGGGTGGGCAGAAGAGGAGGAAGAGGATGAGAAGTTTAGGAGTGATTCTCCTGATGACGACAGCTAAGTCTCGCCTGTTGGTACTCTGGCACACATGGATGACTTCATGTTAGGCTGTCTTTCCCGTGACCCGCACGTTATGCGCATTTTAAACAACACAGATTACTGGTTGTTCACCCTTCTCAACCCCTGCTACAAAGAACTTTTCATCTCTCATTCGTCTGTTGAAGAGGACGAGCAAAATGGTGCAATACCAGAAGATCCTTGTTGAAAATTTTCTCCAAAATTTTCCATCTGACAATGCTGACGGCAGAGTCCATACTTTCTTTACCAAATGAGGAAGGGAGACAAGGAGAATGCACAGCAGTTCCAACAGAGGCAGGGCAACACTCTCCAAAGCCTGGGACAGTTTCATGACACCCTGCCAGCACCCTCACCCTGATGTGCGGTCTACTGCTTCAATGAGAAAAACATTTTGGAAAAAAGGTGAAGGAGTACATAGCACACCGTGTCAGCATCCTCAATGATCCCTCAGTGCCTTACAACTACTGGGTGTCCAAGCTGGACACGTGGCACGAACTGGTGCTATACGCTTTGGAGGTGCTGGCCTGCCGTGCCACCAGCGTTTTGTCTGAGCGTGTATTTAGTGCTGCTGGTGTGTATTTATAACAGATAAGCATATCCGCCTGTCAACTGAAAATGCTGACAGGGTGACTCATATAAAAATGAACAAGGCCTGGATTGACCATGACTTCTCGACTCCTCAAGAGAAATGCTGAAACACAGAAATGTGTTGTTTTTAATGTACAGGGTGGGCCATTTATATGGATACACCTTAATAAAATGGGATAATGGTTGGTGATATTAACTTCCTGTTTGTGGCACATTAGTATATGTGAAGGGGAAAACTGTTGCCACCACCAGAATGCCGTCATTGCAAAGCTCAGCAGTGTGGCATTTTTTTTGTGTGTCTGCCTCTGATAACAGCAATGCCATTTGCAACCTGTGCCAAAAGAAACTGAGTCGTGGGAAATCCAACACCCACCTCAGTACAACTGCTTTGCGAAGGCACATGATCTCACATCACAAACGCCAATGGGATCAACACATGAGTACAAGCAGCACACAAACTCCAAGCCACCATCCTCCTCCTGGTCCAGCATCTTCAGCCACGTCAACCACTGCTATCTTCCTTGCCCCCTCTCAACCACCCGCCACTCTGCCTCTCACCTTTAGCAGTTCCATCTCATCTGCCCACAGTCAGGTGTCTGTCAAGGAAATGTTTGAGCGTAAGAAGCCAATGTCACAGAGTCACCCCCTTGCCCGGTGTCTGACAGCTGGCTTGACGGAACTCTTAGCCCACCAGCTTTTACCATACTAGCTGGTGGAGTCTGAGGCCTTCAAAAAATGTGTCGCTATTGGGACACCACAGTGGAAGGTACCCGGATGATTTTTTTTTTTTTCAAAAAAGGCAATCCCAAACCTCTACTCTGTTATTAAAAAGGAAGTCATGGCATCTCTGGCATACAGTGTTCAGGCAAGGGTCCATCTGACCACTGATACCTGGTCTGCAAAGCACGGTCAGGGCAGGTATCTCACGTACCATGTGCATTGGGTCAACCTGCTGATGGCTGACAAACATGTAATGCATGGCAGTTGGTGACACCACCACGACTTTCAGGCAGGCCTACTGCCACCTCCTCTACTCCTCCTAATCCATCCTCTTCGATAACCTCCTCGGCTGAGTCCTCTTCTGCAGCGGTGTCTGGCTGCACATCAACTGAATCCCCCCAGCTCCCCAGGGGCTATTCCGCAGAGAGCCACACCGGACCAGCACTCCTGTCCGCCCTGAACGCACAGGTGGATCAGTGGCTGACCCCGCACCAACTGGAGATCGGCAAAGTGGTGTGTGACAATGAAAGCAATTTGTTGGCGGCATTGAATTTGGGCAAGTTGACACATGTGCCGTGCATGGCATATGTGTTGAATCTCATTGTACAATGCTTTGTGTCTAAGTACCCAGGCTTACAGGACGTCCTCAAGCAGGCCAGGAAGGTATGTGGCCATTTCAGGCGTTCCTACACGGCCATGGCGCACTTTTCCGATATTCAGCGGTGAAACAACATGCCAGTGAGATGCTGGATTTGCGACAGCCTGACACGTTGGAATTCAACACTCCTAATGTTCGACCGCTTGCTCCAACAAGAAAAAGCCGTCAAGGAGTATTTGTATGACCGGAGTGCTAGGACAGCCTCTGCGGAGCTGGGAATTTTTTTGCCACATTACTGGACGCTCATGCACAATGCCTGTAGGCTCATGCGTTCTTTTGAGGAGGTGACAAACCTAGGTAAGGAGATTTCTTTTAGGTCTTAACTGCAGATATCGACACTCTGAGGAGTGATGAACCCCTTGACTACTGGGTGTGCAGGCTTGACCTGTGGCCTGAGCTATCCCAGTTTGCGATAGAACTTCTGGCCTGCCCCGCTTCAAGTGTCCTGTCAGAAAGGACCTTCAGTGCAGCAGGAGGCATTGTCACTGACAAGAGAAGTCGCCTCGGTCAAAAATGTGTTGATTATCTCACCTTCATTAAGATGAATGAGGCATGGATCCCGAAGGTACTGACAGTGGGGGATACGTATGACATCAACGGGACATGGCTAGCTTGGTATCCAACCTTGTGCAAATGGGGAGTTTGCGGTTGGGCAAATGGACTGTTTGCGGTGCATTAAAAGGGGAGTTTGGTCTGTCAATGTCTGTGAAGCGGGATTAACCCTTACACTACCTGATCGATACACCATCATACCTGATCGTATACACACACTGGATGTTTTAAACCACTTTGTTCAAAAAAATGTTTGGATTATTAGGTGATTTAAGCCGTTTATGGATTAAAACCCAACTCTGCGTCAACTATGTAATTTTCCATGGGAGTTTTGCCATGGATCCCCCTCCGGCATGCCACAGTCCAGGTGTTAGGCCCCTTGAAACAACTTTTCCATCACTACTGTGGCTAGAAAGAGTCCCTGTGGGTTTTAAAATTTGCCTGCCTATTGAAGTCTATGGCCGTTTGCCTGGTTCGCCCGTTCGCGAACTGAAAATTTTATGTTCGCAACATCTCTATTGACTTCCATTATACTTGGGTGCACGGTCGAGCACCCGAATATCACAATGTGTTCAGTCCGAGCCCCCGAGCACTACAGTTCTCGATCAACACTGATACCCACTGCACTGTTGCAGTAATTTTGGGTGAAAGAGTATAAGGCTGTATTTCAGTAATACAAGAAAAATATATACTCACTGCATTGTTGCAATTATTTCTGTTGAAAGCGTATAGGGCAGTATTTCAGTAATACAAGAAAAATATATACCCACTGCACTGTTGCAGTAATTTCTGGTGAAAGCGTATAGTATCCAATTTCAGTTCAACAAGAAATATATTTACTCAGGTCACTTCTGCAGTTATTTCATACACACAGTTGACATTTGGTGTTATTTGCGTTCAAACCATTTACTGCCAGTTCGGTACAATAAGAGAAAAATATACGCAGTTCACATTTTGCGCTATTTGCGCTAAAAGCATTTATTGCCATATATAAGAAACAAAAGTGAAAAATATACACAGTTAACTTTTCCTGTTATTTACGCTAAAATCATCTATTGACCTTTTTCTGTCAAATACGAGAAATATATACGCAGGTCACGTTTGTTTTTAATTCCGCTATAATAATTTAGTGGCCTACACATATTTCAGTCCAAAACGAGAACTATATAGGCAGTTCACGTTTACTTGTATTTGTGCTAAAAGTGGTTAGTGGCCTATTTCTGTCCAAAAAGAGAAATATATTCTGGGCTTTTAGGGTTGTTTTAATTTGCTTTTAATTATTTTAGTTCAGCTAAAACTATGTCAGAGACGTGCCAGGACATGCACAGAGGAGTTGAAGAGAAATGGAGATCCACACTTGTGAAGATACGACAAAAAATTTGAGACTCCACAGTATGACCAAAAAATTCTTAGACAGGGGTTACCCACAGGCCACTCTGAATAATGCCTTACAAGACCTAAAAGAAATCTCCTTATCATACCAGACTAAACAGGATAACCGTAACAAAATAGCTTGTGTGACCACATATCATGCCCTGATGCCCAAAATACAACAAACTTTAAAGAAACACTGGTCACTGCTAGCCAAAGCCTATCCTGGTGTAAAAGAATTCCATTAGCCACCATTAACCTGCTACAAGAGATCACGCAACATTAGGGATAAATTGGTTATGGCTGATGTTGGTATTTTCACCAGGGTACCTAAACAGTCATTCTTACGCAGCCAACGACAGGGTATATATTCCTGCCTACACTGCGCCCAATGCTCAAGTGTAATCAAGGGAGAATATGCTACACATCCACGCATGGGACAGAACCTTTCAATCAAGGGATTCTTCACTTGTGATTCCAGTTTTGTGGTTTATTTATTAACATGTCCATGCTGCCTTGCATATGTTGGCGAAACAACCCAACACATTAGAGACTGAATAAGTTAGCACAAGTCAACCTTTAGAATGGGTCTCACGTTACTACCTATTCCACATCGTTTTTCTATAATGAAACACCAGGTCTCCCAATTACGGTATCAGATTCTGGAACAGGTTGATCCACCCAGAAGAGGAGGAAACCGAATACTCCTTTTAAAAGAAAGAGAGGCCTTCTGGATCCACAAATTGGGAACACTTTGGGTGCACGGTCTCTATCGCGAATGTGACTTTTTAATCAATGTCTAACTTGTCTTACATGGTTATACATGATATGTATATGATCTAACACTATTCTGTTGTTGTTTTTTCACAGACCCGCTGACTCTCTAACCACAGCTGGAGAGGGTGTGATAACACCCCCTCCTTCCCATGTTCCTTCTTTTGCCCTTCCGCTCTCCCTCTCCCCCCATATCCCGCTCTTCCCCTTTTCCCAAACCTCCCTACCCCCCCATTTTTCTACCATCCTCCTACATCCTTTCATCTTCTCTTAATTAGTATTTCTATAGTAATATATACGGATTCCCCAAAAGGTTATTTACTTTCTGTGTCCGATTCTATACTTGACAAGTGGACAGCTGACATCCTCCATTTATGTATTATTTATCAAGAGTGGCAGTTCTCTTTTATATGATTTGTCATATTTAGCCCACATACTGTAGATTTATAATGTTTACATGCGGATGCCACTCCCGGATTGTAGAATCAATTCCGCTGGTGGAACGCAAATTCAGGATATTTCCGCTCACGTGATGTCCTTTTGGAACTACTTCCGGGCCAATACACTCTAAAAATACAGCGCGCACGCTTGAACGCCGCACATCCAGCGCCCTGCCGATCACTCCATATGCCTTATCTTTCAGGATTATCCCCTGCTCTTCCCCTTTTTCTTAAAAGGATCATACGATACCGACATACTCTTGGCAGTTTGAATTGTTCAAGGGCTGTTTTGTCTATGTATTGTTTATTGTGGAAAAAATGTATTTACAATCATGGGAAATACAATCCACTTGATACTATAGCCTACCATCTTTCTCGATCATGTACCTTATTGTTTATAACTACCCTCAATCATGTTTACTTATGTCCATAGCTACCTTTAATCATGTATATATGGTATACCACCTGATGCTGATCAATTTATCTTTCTGTGCACCATGTATAGCTAGTTCTTTTTATATTTTCTCTTATATATATTTTTTCATGTTGATTTTATTTTCGTTGTTTTGAGTCATACCGGTTGACAATGAGAATATGTCCTATGTACCCAGTTGTTTGCAGATAAAAATTTGTCCACTGATGAAGGTCCATTTGAGCCCGAAACGTCCGGTCATCATTCTTTATTTTTGATTTTGGTAAAAATTGGGCAACTGGATTATGAAAATGATGTATGAATAATAAATCTCCTCCTAAATGCAAAACCAAACGATCTGAGTGCCTCAAGCTCTACTACTTGCACAGAGTAGTGGCAGAGGCATAAATGTTTCTGGTTCAGGCACAGGTTGCAGCAGATTAAGAGGCCGTGGCAGCAGGAGATGCAGTGAAAGGCCTGAGCTCCCGGTGTCATCTACTGGTCGTGTCTTGACAAGCAACCCAGCGGTTATTGATTGGTTAACTCGTCATCCAAGTCATCTCAAGTGACTTCGGACACCCCAGCCAACAACCAGTGGGTCCGTCAGACACAACCCTTGGTTGGCATGGCACAGGATCAGGCCCTGTGCCCTCACCTTGTGCTCAAACTGCCTTTGTCCTTTGCTGTGGGCTCTGCTGTGGGCTCAGCTCTACTATTCAGCGAGGACAAGCTACTCAAGGACAGTCAGCAGCTAATGCCCAGCCAATATTTGGAGGAGACATCCACCGCTTTCTCCGCTAGGCGAGTATGTAGTGATGAGTAGAGTGGCGTGGGAGGTGGTGTTGTGAGCGGTCAGGCTCCTGACCCATAGAGCATTGAGGAGGACACCAGTGACTTGCAGACACTACTCGATGAAGATGAAGTCGATTGCACTTCAAAGCCGGGTGAAGAAGGGACTTCTTGATCATTGGGAGAAGAGGGTGGCAGCTTGCCCACAAGGCAGTGGCTGAGCCAGCAACGTGGTTGCATGGCTGGGAGTCAGCAGGGTGGCAGCAGTGGGAGGTCAGCAGCCAAACGGGCCCGGGGTATACCACCCACTTCACAGCAGCCTAACTTCCCAGAAAGGAGTGGTGCACGGGTTCCCGCAAGCAACGGCACTAGCAGACAGTCAGGGCGGAGTGTTGGGGGGAAAATCAGCTACTCGGTGGTGTGGCAGTTGTTTGTCAAGACTCCAGAGGAGGTGAACATGGCCATATGTCTAATCTGTGGGCAGAAGGTGAGGTGTAGCCAGGGGGCTAATGTTGGCACTACTGCCCTGCGACAACATATGCAGCGACACCATAAAGTGGCCTGGGAAAATTGCGGCTCTGATGTGGTGGTCCAGCCTGCCGCAACCACTGCTGCAGCACCTAGTGGCACACACCCCATTGCAGGCAGTCAAGGCTCCATCGGCTCAGCAGAAGGGAGCTGTCTGTCTGTCCCGTCTTCTGGTCCTGTAGCTCCTCCACCTTCTACTCCTCGTCAGTCATTCCGCCAGCAATCAATCACTGAAGCGATTGCCAAGAGACAGCAGTATGCATGCACGCAACTAACAGCGCAGAAGCTCCTGGCCAACTTGCTGGTACTGCAGCCCCTCCCTTTCCAAGTGGTGGACTCTGCACCTTTCATAGAACTGATGTCTTGTGCCCAGCCGAGATGGAGAGTCAAAAGCCATCATTTCTTTTCACAAGGCAGTACCAGCCTTGCACACGTATGTAGAACAGAAGGTGGGCCAGTCCTTGAGCCTGTCATGGTAGTGCCGATGTGTGGAGCTGTAACTATGGTCAGGGACAATACATGTCCTTTACGGCCCACTGGGTGAATGTGGTTCCTGCACAGCCACACCAGCAACTTGGCCAGGTGACGCCGCTCCCGCCTCATCGTTGTCACACCATTTGTCCTGCAACAATGTCCACCTCTGCCTCCTCATCCTCCATCATGTCATCAGCCTCCACTGCAGATACAAGTCACAGTGCCCCTCCAGCATTCCACATGTGGAGGTCAAGACGGTGTCATGCGGTTCTGCACCTGGTTTGCCTGGGCGAACGTAGTCACACAGGGGAGGAACTGCTCCGTGTCCTTCAGAAAGAAATCCACCGCTGGCTTTCTCCGCAACAATTTAAAATCGGACACCATGGTAACCAACAACGGTAAGAAAATGTTGCTGGCACTGCGTCAAGGAAGGCTGAGCCATGCGCCCTGCATGGAACACATGTTCAATCTGGTTGCCAAGCGGTTCCTGAAGTCTTCCACCCATCTGCAAGACATCCTCAAAATGGGCAGGAAACTTTGCATGCACTTCAGCCACTCATACACCACAAAGGACACCCTCCTTGAGCTGCAGCGGCAGAATGGCATCCCCCAACATAGACTGATATGTGAGGTTTCCACCCGTTGGAATTCCACCCTCCATATGTTGGACAAACTGTATGAACAGAGAAAGGCCATCAATGATTTTTTGATGATCCAAGCGGATAGGAGTACTACACTATCTGTAACTTACACTGTAACTTTGATGTCAGCCAGTGGCAGCTCATGCGTGACACCTGCCGTTTGCTCAGGCCCTTTGAGGAGGCCACGTTATTTGTCAGTCGCCAGGACTACGGGATGAATGTTGTCATTCCACTGCTTCATGTTCTGGAACAGATGCTGGTGAATATGGCTTGTCAGGAGACGTGGCGCCTAGATCTCACTGCCATGTGAGCCTTGTGGGGACTGAACTGGAAGAGGAGGAGGAGGGGGAGGAGGACATTGGAGCACAGGCAATATGTAGCCAATTGAGTAGGTTTTCTACTGCGGTGACAGGAGAAGAGGAGCAGGAGCAGCTGGAGGAGCAAGAGGGCAATGAAGAAGACGAGACAGAGGACGCAGACACACCGTGGCAGTATGCAGTGGAGATGGATGCAGGGAATCCCTCAGAGTCACTTGCACAAATGGCCCGCTGCATGCTCACTTGTTTGCATAGCAACAGCAGAATTGTCACCATTCGGCAGAGGGAAGACTTCTGGCTCTCCACCATGTTGGACCCTTGCTACCATTCCAAAATGGGGGCCTTTTTTAGACACACAGTAGGGAGGACCTACTGAAGTACTACAGAGACATGCTATGTAGTTAGTTGGCCTCTGACTATCTGCACCATCATCCATCCTCTTGCAGGTCTGACCAGGGGGTCCCTCTGCGCTCACATTTCACTACCATGGCTGCTGGGGAGGGGTGCGGTGCCAGGAACAGTAGCAGCTCCATCAGCAGAAGCCTGAGTCTAGAGTCCATGATGAGCAGCTTTCTTAGTTATAATGTGAGAAGTGAAGAAACTACTCACCAGCAGCAGCAGGTAGACCTGGAGCAGAACCTGAACCAGCAGGTGGTGGCATACTTGGACAGCACCCTGCCACCCCAAATTAAAGATCCGCTGGACTAATGGGCAACCAAACTGGATTTGTGGCCGCAACTGGCAGAGTTTTCCCTGGAAAAGCTGTCCTGCCCGGCCAGTAGTGTGGCATCAGAGCGTGTGTCTAGTGCGGCGGGGGCCATAGTTACCCCAATAAGAACTCGCCTTGTGGAGAGACTTACTTTTGTGAAGCTGAATCAGGCATGGATCGACAAGTATTTCCACCCACCAATGCCTGATGAAGCAGATTAGATCATCCATCTCCACACTATGTCACCTTGCTACTCTGTGCAATCACGCTGCTGCTGTTGCTGCCATCTCCACACTATGTCACCCTGCCACTCTGTGGTATCACTGTGCTGCTTTTGCTGCCATCTCCACACTGTCACCTTTAGTGATGAATGAACATCGGCCGGGACGGTTCGCAAACGCGATCAAATGTTCACGAAACGCAAGTTTGCGGCGGGCCCCATTCACTTTAATGGCAGGCGAACCTGAAAAACCTTCAGCTAATATTTGTAGCCACCAAATACTTACAAGAAGTGCATAAATTATCCCACAACATGGACAGTGACATACCAGAGGGGGATCAATGGCAAAAATTCCCACAAAAAATATGTATTTTAATCAGGGGCCATTTTTATGCGTCTTAAATGAAACTCTAAAAAATGTGCCCTGCTGGAGCCTGCAGAAGTTTTATTTTATGCCACGGGAGTACAGGCCCCAAACATTAGGCATTCACCGGGCAGAAGACATCAAGTGGTTATGTGGCTGGAGGTATATTAGACGGTCATTAGATATCAATTTTACTGCAGGCCAGTGGAGTACAGGCCCCAAAAATGATTCATTCAATGTACAGAAAAGAACAAGCTTTGTTTTCTTCTCATTGTCTTTCGCAGAGTAGAGGCCTAAGCATGGCAGGCAGGTTCCCCCAGAAGTATCTTGCTGGATGAACAGCCAATGCCATACTTGCATCAGTGTACACAGATTTCGGTTCCAGGTGTAGAGGAATTGGTTTATTGGAATAGACTTTCTGATTCTCTCCTAAGATTTTTTTTTTTTATGTTGTTACTAAATTTATTAAACATTTTATTATGGAATGTATTGAAAATATATTATTACATTTGTTGTCTCCATGATCAATCTTCAGAATGAGCGGTCCCACACGGGTTCTACACACTTCCAAAATAAAGTGGGGCGAATAGATGACGGATGATCAGGATGCTCCATGATCTTCCCAGGAGCTGCTTTTCGGTGGGTGTGGGAATCCGAAGACCATCTCCATCTCTGTGCACCACAGGATATCCTCCTCCTGTATTAGGAAAATTGAAATTTTTATTAGAAAATGTATTAAACATTTTATTATTAAATATATTAAATATAATAAGGATGCCCTCCTTTCCATTCCACGATGACTGGCATGCCCCAAAAGTATCTTGCTGAATCAAAGCCAATACCGCACTAGCATCAATCTTGACAGGATTCGGCTCCAGCTGGAGAGTAATTTTATTTTTGAAATGCTTTCTCCATCGCAACACCACGTCATTGAATAAACAAAAGACTGGCCAATTCTCTCCTGTCTTACGCAACATTTGATTTTTTATTATTATATGTATTCAATATTTTAACATTGATTTTATTAAACTAAAACTTGATTGAAATTATACTTAGATTAGCCAAAACTGGCCTAACAACTCAAGTATGAACTTAGTGTCAAGAAGAAGTGCACTCCTTTTACACCCTTGTCAGTTGATTCCACATAGATGTCTACAGAACCTGTTCTATTACATGTTTATACAAGTAAAGCCCCCCTGACAGAGTGGAGAGGATGCCAGCAGTAAGTTTGTGGTGATGTCCTGATTAATTTGCCCTTCCTCTGATCCTTTAGAACAATAACCCACAAACAACGGATCCTGTCTTTGAAGCATACACCTTCACCCGGTCAGCATTTGCTCAGTATTGCTAATGCCAATAAAAACAGAAGTGGATCTAAAACAGAGATGACACGTGAATAGAATATTTTCATGGCTTCTGTGTTTTGTACCAACTCCTGCTTTTGTCTACCGAATCATAAGCCAATTCTGATGGGACCATACAGCCTTACAGCTGATACACAGACAGCCAGGATCTGTTGTGCGTCTCATTTTTCCTTCCTTCTGACAGATCAGAGGAAAGGTAAAAGCCAAAATAGTGGCCCAGTCATGAAGTGGGGAGGGTGTGAACAGCATGAGAAGTATGCAGAGTGTCCCTATGAGATAGTGGTGAAGTGGAAGCAGCATGAGAAGACCACACAGTGGCCCCATGACAAAGTCAGGAGGTAGCAGCAGCATCAGGAGGCCACAGAGTTTCACAATGACAGTGTGGAGGTTGCAGTAGTATGAGGAGGCCACTGAGTGGCACAATTACAGAGTATGTAGTTGGCAGCATTATGTGGAGGCCAGTGAGTGGCCAGGTTACATAGTGTGGAGATGGCAGCATCAGGAGGCCAGAGTGGAAAGCGGACATAGTGTGGACATGGCAGCAGCAGCAGTATGATACAACAGAGTAGCACTGTGACATAGTGTGGACATGGCAGCACCAGGAGGCCACAGAGTGGCAAGTTGACATAGTGTGGACATGACAGCATCAGTAGGCCACAGAGTGGCAAGGTGACATAGTGTGGAGGTGGGTGGCAATACTAGTACTCGCTGAAGATGGTGGGTGAAAGAAGGAGCACTTGGCATCAGATGTTTGGCATCAGGCAGGTAACAGCATCAGAATAGTAGCTGAGGCAAGTAGCCAGAAGAAAACAGACTCTTTTGTCAAATTGTTGGTGTGGCACCATGGATGATCTAGTCTGATGCATCAAGCATTGGTGTGTTGAAATCCTGGCTGATCCATGTCTGATTCATCTTGATGCAGTGTCCCACTATGTGCTATATGTGGGCACTTTAAACTCTTGCTAATAATGCGATTTGTTACTATGAAGCGTCAGGAAATTTGCATTCGTTCATAATCGAATTTTTCCTGAAATTCGGAACAAATTCAACTTTGTCAGCTTCGATTCGCTCATCTCTAATCACAACAGTTGCAATAGTTGTTCCAATAGCATTTATTACTCTGTCTAGATGCGGTAACGCAGAAAAACCAAACAAATGCTGTACTACCTAAATGCACTATATAGAAAGTATATTATTGGTATATAACACTCCTGCCTCAATCAGTTTTTTGGGGGAGCAACTGGTAAATCACACAAGTAGAAATTATTTGTTCCAATAGCTGTTTGACACTATGTGTGGCTGCAATATCGTACACAACTGCTGCACAATACAATTGCACTATCATATACTTTCTACTTTAGAAAGTATAAGTATATTACACCCCTAAGTATGTCACACCTATACCAGTCCTTAAAAGGACTTTGTAGTCCTATTAGCTAGCGTTTTCTGTCCCTGCTACACACAACAACCTCTCTGTAATAGGGTGCCAAAGGCGCACTCGGTCTCCCATCAGCCGCAGACCTGCTGCTTAGCTTCAGGAGCAAGGATCTGTGTTCAGCCTTGTTCCCAGGGCGGCTTTTGCTAGCTGGGAGGCTCCCTGCTCCTAGGTCTGCCTTGAGCACCGAGCTGATCACTCGGTGATCGACTTGTTTGTCTGTCGGTCATGTGACGCTGGCCACGTCACATGACCCTCACTCCCCACTATAAATACAGGCAACCTGCTGGCTTCAGGTTGCCTGTGATTTTGGTCCCTTAGGCTGTGTATTATTATTGTTATTTATCATACCTTTGGATTTGACCCTTGATCTGCTTCCTGACACCTCTTCTGCCTGCTCCCTGAACCTTGACGCTACCTCTCGGATTTTGACCTCGGCTTGCTTTTGGATTTTGTCTTTGCCTCTTCTCTTGTACTGACGTGACCTCCTGGACTGACCTCGGCTAGTTTGCCCGCCTCGCCCTTCTGTTTTTGGTGGTACTTTGCTTGTTCCACCTCTCTGTCCGCTCTAGTGCTACCTCTCATTTGCTGTCCGTTTCCCGGCTATCTCTATCTCTCTGCTTGAACTTACTCAGGTCAGGGACTGTCACCCAGTTGCATCCCGTCACCTAGGGTGGGTGGTGCAAGTAGGCAGGGACAGGGGACCGGGTGGCAGCTCAGGGGGTGCACCGCCGCTCTATCTTTATACCCGCGACTCTACCCATTGACACTCACCCTATACTGGCAAAAGACTGAATGTAAAATGGCGCCCAGATCAGGTTTATTTATAAGGTAGGGGGTATGTCCATGTGCTTAAAACGTCTCAATTAGCTGTCCTGTACCACCTGATGGATGTGTCATAGGTCAAAGTTCTTCACAATGTAAACGAATATGGTGGGCGCGAATATCGCCATATGTTCGGCCGTTCAGCAAACAGAAAACAAGCGAAGTTCACCGCGAAACGCCCGCCGGGTGAACCGCAAGGCCATCTCTAGTCACCTTGCCACTCTGTGTTATCATGCTGCTGTTGCTGCTATCTCCACACTGTCACCATGCCACTATGTGGCCTCCTCAGTCTGTCATCTACACACTATGTCACCTTGCCATTCATTTTTATCATCATGCTGCTGCTGCTGCTGCTGCTTGAAGGTCTTGGACTGATCACCCGCCCCACAATCTAAGTTAGGTTTTGCAACCGACAAACCCAACTTGCTTTTGAGGGCTGCATTAATCTGCAGGTTACCGTAGTACAGCTCTACAGATAACTTTCCATCTGCATCTTTCTCAACAATCTGTGCCCTTTTATCCAGACTCTATCATTGTGCCACTCTGTGGCCTCCTCATGCTGCCGCCACCTACAGACTCTGTCATTGTGCCACTCTGTGGCCTTCTCATGCTGTCACCAACTCCAGAATCTGTCATTGAGACACTCTGTAGCCTCCTGATGCTGTCACCAACTCCAGACTCTGTCACTGTGCCTTTCTGTGGCCTTCTCATACTGCTGCAAATTTCACACTGTGTCATTTTGCCACTCCGTAGCCTTCTTGACACTAACATGGCCCTGTGACTGCCCAGATAAGTGAATTGTGCAGTGATTCTAATAGTAACACCTGTCATCTGCATGTCATCCTCACTGACTGTATTATTTCACTAATCCAGCACACTCCCTATGCATGTTACTGCAAGACACAGTGTTCTACCTCCATATAAAGTCTCTCTGCAGCCCGGAAATAGCCAGTTGTAATGCGATCTGCTGCGAATAAATTCTGATCGAATCGGCGAACTAGCCGAATAGAATTTTTGAGAAATTCGCTCATCTCTACTGTTGATACTGTGGGTGAGTATACCAAAACATGTCAGAGCTAAGCCAAGCTAGGCTGCTGCTAGCTCTGTGTGACTATCTCCCATCTGGCATTTTTTCTCCACAGTGCCAGAAGTGCAAAATCTGTAGGATTAAAATAAGCCGTAGGCAGTCCAACACAAATATGAGCACCATGGCTCTATTGAACCACATGAAGTGGTATCATCAGTTGATGTGAGAAAACAAAAGTAGACTCCAGTTAGCACAAGAGAGTCCTCATTTTCCTAGTCTCCTTTGTAGCAGCCAGGTTGTATTTACATTCCATATTGTCTATATAATCCTCATTATAACTTACTTTCTCCTGCTTAACTATTGCTCCTCCTTACTCGGCTCCATTGTCAAACATTGATAAAGGAATCTGTGGCCAGGAAACAAGTCTACCTGCCTAGCAATTTGCTGGTGTGCAAGCTGGGTTTCAACCTATATAACCTACACAGAAATGCCAGACCACTTATATTGATTAAATACTTTATTACAAAAATCACAATTAATGTCACAAAAGGAATGTATACATGATTAAAAGAATTGATGCAGGAGATAAAAACGACAACATCACTAGAGGAAACACACAGTGGACGCAAGTCCCATTGATCCCAAAATGGCTGTTTTGTTAAAGTGCATGTATAATGTACAATCAAACATAGGACATAGGACAATTACCCATACTGAGCTTCCTCCAGGATGGCGCCAACCCCAACGCGCGTTTCGGCGTTCCTTCGTCAGTGAAAGAAGTGGGCACTCCGGCACACTGGTTGGAATCTCATTGCACTGCCGGGCATATTGTTTATAAAGGGCATATGTTGATAAAGCAGTCTGATGATTACTTTTGGACCCTCACTATAAAAGCTAAATTGGGAATGTTTTCCTCCTGCTGAAATAGATTACTTTATTAGCAGGAACCACTGTATGCAGCTTGTAGCAGATTTCAGAGAGCATATGCCTGCTGCAAGTGTGACTGGCCCCTCTCTAACCCCCAAAGACAAACCCACTTGCTGTTATCTCTGCTAAAAGCTAGTTCAATATCATCAACATGATGGAGAACTCTGGCCTTTATCCACTGAATATCATGCTTCCTGAATTCATGAACAGTCACCCGAACTGCTCCAGTATGCTGTCCTTATTCTCTCTTTCCCATCCTCCACTGTTATCTCAGAAAGGGTTTTTTAGGGCAGCAGGGATGAAGTTGTCCTTCATCAGTGTTCAAAACATCACCTTTGTGAAAATGAATGAGGCCTGGATCTGTGAGGATTTTTACACTCCTTAATCTGAGGCCAATGAGTAGATTTGCCCTTGCTGATGGTGCCCCATCTTGCCACTGCCCCTGTCTGCATGCCTACTATAATTTTCTGTACCATATGACTTCTGCTGCTGCCGTTGTGCCACTGTCTGCCTACCTACCATCAAGTTCTGTACTGTTTGGCTGCTGCCGTCATCATGCCACTACTGCTATCCGTCTAACTATCATTATTTTCTGTACCGTATGGCTTCCACTGCAGCCTTTACGCCCTGCCGCTAATCCCCTACTGACACTTCCATTACCACAGTTGCCACTACTAATACTTCTACCCCTAAACAGCCACACACATATCTTCTGCCATGTCTGTTCCATGCTGTGCTGCTACTGCTGCGACTATTTTTGTGGTCACATGCCACCCTACCATGCCATTACCCTACAGTTTTCAAATCCACACGGTACTGCTGTTGCTCAAAATCAAAAGGGATACTTTTTCAAGGCTGATTAAGAACAAGACACTTTCTTCTAGCAATTAACACTGCATGTATATTACCCGCAGGCATTCTGTCCCCATTAATGTATCATTTTTGGACTACTGGTCTGAACAGGCCACTGTCTTTTTCCATAACACCATATGTATTTTCTATTTAAACACATTTTGTAAGCTTTATAATATGAAAATGCATGACAGTGTGCTTTTGAACACAGTGTTTGCTAATACTGTCAAATGTGTTTACCTATAGCTATACTGTATATGTCAATGTCACTCAGACATATATAAAAATCTGAGTCCTAGGAGACTAGAGGGTACTATCAGACACAAAGTGAATCTTAAGAAGTTCACTTATCTCTAATGCAGACCTTATTTTCTAATCTCAGATAACCCCTTTAAAGAGGGACAATCACCATGAATTACATTGTGGAGCTGATTGATATGTAGTTTTCTGAGAAATTATTAAGGCCTTGCTAGATAAAAAAAACATTGCCTTCACCGTGGTCATCAAAATGAACCGTCGTCAACTGCAAAGAAAAATGTTTTTATCGGCACTCACAGGACTATACAGAGTAAACTCTGCAAGGTGCAGGACTCCTGGCTGAGTGCCAAAGCAGATGAAATTCAGAAGTTTGCGGATGGAAACTGTTAAGGGAAATATGGCTTTCAGCCAGAACCTCATCTTGATGACCACACAAATATGCCTAATAATTGGACCCAGTAGTATTCACCCATTCAGTATGGTCAGTAGCATTGTGTCCCTTGTTAGCATATCTAAGGCAGGAAGAACACACTGTAAAAGCAGTTAAACAACATCCTTTTGACCAAGAGATGGGGGAAGATATTTGGGTGGTCACAGGGTGGAGTCTATGGTGGGGGCTGGGACACAGCAACATATAGGTAAAAGTTGGGAGTGAGGCTGACTCTCTCTCTTCCTGCCACCCACTGGACCAACAGCACTTTAGGAGCAAGCAAGTTATATGTGTACGTATGTGGGTATGTATATAAGTATAATATCCAAGTAGACTTTATATGTGTACATATAGATATTTGTAGTCGGCGATGGCATTACCAATAGATAATATATATACTGTTTATACAGGACTCTCTATATGTACATATACTAATGGTCAGGTACTGGATGTGAGTTGGTTAGAAGAGTAAATCCAGTAGACTGTATATTGGTGGACTCTGGATATACTGTATATACATACACGTTATTAGCCACATTTGCTTAGCATCTAGGGTGCGCAGGAATGGAGGTGGCTGTGTGTGGTGGTGTCCTCTATGTATTTTGTTATCTGTATCTTTATGTATAATGTACATTGCTTTGTCATCTCTATGTTATCAGTAAACTATTTTTATATATAAGTATCTGTGAGGGTTGTGTGTTGCTCCTGGGGTATATGAAGGACTGGAAGAGGTGTAATTATACACAGAATAATCAGGTTGTATGGGAAACAAGGGCAACATGCTAGGAATAGAATAGAAGGGATGGAAAACGGAGATATACATAAATCTCCATTTTCCAAGAAGCAAAAATCTCCTCTTCAGAAACAATGCCAAACGACTCCATGAAGTCATCAGATCCCATCAGATCACAACTCTCATCACTGAGAAAACGCTGATTCTACAGCGTTGGGCTGAACATTTCCACTCTGTGCTGAATCGCCCATCTACCATCAATAATGAGGCAATTAAATGAATACCCCAGGTGGATATCAACTTGATCATCTGGAATGGGGTCTGCTACCTGAGACACAGTGTGGTTTTTGCAAAGAGCGTGGGCATGATATTTGCAGCTCGACAGCTCAAGGAGAAATGTCAGGAGCAAAATCGTGAACTATGCGCCACCTTTATAGATCTTACCAAGGCTTTTGACACAGTTAGTCGCAAAGGTTCATGGCATATTATGTCAAAGTTTGGATGCCCAGACACATTCATCCTGATGGTATGGCAATTCCATGATGGTATAACCGCTTGTGTTCTGAGCAATGGTGAATCTTCAGAGGCCTTCACTGTCACAAGTGGCGTTAAACAAGGGGGCGTGCTCGTCAGATGCCTTTCAGAGCAGTTCACTGGGAATACATCTGAGGTATAGAACCGATGAGAAACTGTTCAACCTACGAAGACTCCTGGCGGTCACCAAGGTAAAAGAGACTGTGCTTCATGAGTTTCTTTTTGCTGACAATTGTGCCCTTAATGCGGAATCAGAGCAGGAAATGCAAGCCAGTATGGACAAATTCGCAGCAGCATGTGACAATGTTGGCCTCATCATCAACACAAAGAAAACAGGAGTGATGTAACAGCCAGCTCCGAAAGCCCAATATCAAGAACCTACTATCACAGTAAAAGGATGAAAAGCTACATGCAGTGGATCAATATATGTTTCTTAGCAGTACCCTCTCCATTGCAGTGACAATTGACATTTAGGTCAACTGAAGAATTGAAAAGGCAGGTTCTGCATTCAGCAGACTGCAGACCATTGAATGGGACCGCCGTGGTCTAAGCCTTGCTAAAAAGCTTAAAGTCTACCAGGCAGTAGTGTTAACCACCCTGATGTATGCTAGTGAGACCTAGACAGTATACAGAAGACATACTAGACAGCTGAACCACTTTCAGATGACTTGCCTCTGTAGAATCTTGAGGATCCAGTGGCAGGATAAGATGCCAGATACATAAGTCTTCTCCAGAGCAGGCTTACCATCAGTTTACACCTTACTGATGAAAGCCCAGATGCACTGGGCAGGCCATGTCGTAAGGATGGTAGACCATTGCATACCTAGACAGAATTTCTATGGAGAGCTGTCCCAGGGTAAGCGATTGCATGGGGGGCAAAATAATTGATCCATCAGGGTTGCCATACATACGAATCCAGAAGGACAATTCTAGCACAGGAGAAGCATACACTTCATAAACACAAAGCTGCAAATGCAAATGCTGAAACAAAAACATCCATATTTGTCTGTTCAGTATGTAACAAACCATTTAATGCTAACATAGGCCTTATTAGCCATCTAAGGAAACACTGCTAATGGCCGAAAATCTATCTACCAGATGTCAAGGTCCTTGTCAAAAAACGATGGACAAACAACAACATTCAGCAAAATTGTAATGTATATATTTTTTAGTCTGCTCATTGTGAGCTCATTTGGTCCTTCCTAATCTGTGATTGACAGTTTTCCCTGTATAAAGGTCCCTTTGCACTGCTAGATATACAGTAGCGTAGCAGATAACTGTAAGGAAGGAAGAGTTCCTTCCTGACAATCACCTGCTTGTCAGTGAAGGAGACTGAATATGAGCAAATTTTTCAAAAATTCAATTAACCGGTTAGCAAAATTTTTTGGGGAAAAATTTGGTTGAATCCTAATAAATTTGTGATAAATTGCTTTAAAAAAACTGCTATTTCATGGATGCAGAGAGCCTTCATAGTGGTGTATAACACTGTGCCTTGCAGTAACACGCATAGGGAGTCTGCTTTGGTTGTGAAATAATACTGTGAGTCCGTATGACATGCAGGTGACAGGCGTCACACTTAGAATCACTACACACTTCACTTATTTGGGCAGTCACGAAGCTGAAAACTGACCAAATAACTCAAATGTGAACTGAGCCTAACAGGTCAATGTTAGCACCAAGAAGACTCACACTCCTTTTACACCGTCATCAGCTGATTCCACATAGATGTCTACAGAAACTATTCTATTACACGCTTATACAAGTAGAGCCCCCTGACAGAGTGGAGAGGATGCCAGCAGTAACTTTGTGTCAACCTCACTGATTAATTTGCCTTTCCTCTTATCCGTCAGAAAAATAACCCACAAAAAACGGATTCTGTCTGTGGAGCATTCACTTGGTCAGCATTCCATTAGTATTCCTAATGCCAAAAAAAACAGGAGTGGATCTAAAACAGAGATGACACGTGAACGGAATAGTTGCTTGTCTTCTGTTTTTTGTACCCACTACTGCTTTTGGCTACCAAATCATAAGCCAATTTTGATGGGACCATACAGGCCATACAGCTACTACACAGACAGGATCTGTTGTACATCTCATTTTACCTTCCTTCTGACAGATCAGAAGAAGGGTCAAATAAAAAAGGATGTCAGCCAAGCCAAAAAAGCTAAGTAGTGGCCCAGTCATGAAGTTGGGAGGGTGAGAACAGCATGAGAAGTCCACAGAGTGGCCCTATGACATAGTTTGGAGGTGGCAGCAGCATGGGGAGACCACAGAGTCGCCCAATAACAGAGTCTAAAGGTGGCGGCAGCATCAGGAGGCCACAGAAGGGCACAGTGACAGAGTGTAGAGGTGGCGGCAGCATGAGAAGACCACAGAGTGGCCCAATGAAAGAGTCTGAAGGTGGCGGCAGCATCAGAAGGACACAGAGTGGCACAATGACAGAGTGTGGAGGTGGTGGCAGCAGCAACATCAGGAAGAGGCCACCTAGTGTCACAATGAGAGTGTGGAGGTGGCAGCAACAGAATCAAAAGGCCACAGAGTGGCATAATGACAGAGTCTAATGGTTGTGTCAACATCAGGAGGCCACAGAGTGGCACAATGACAGAGTCTGGAGGTGGCAGCAGCATGAGGAGGCCACAGAGTAGCACAATGACAGAGTGTGGCGGTGGCAGCAGCATGATGAGGCCACAGAGTGGCACAATGACAAAGTCTGGAGGTGTCGGCTGCATGAGGAGACAACAGATTGGCCCAATGGCAGAGTGTGGAGGTGGCAGCAACATGACAAAGTCTGGAGGTAGCGGCAACATGAGGAGACAACAGAGTGGCATAATGACAGAGTGTGGAGGGGGCAGCAGCATGAGGAGGCCACAGAGTGGCACAATGTCAGAGTCTGGAGGTGGAGGCTGTATTCAGAGACAACAGAGTGTCCCAATGACAGAGCCTGAAGGTTGCGGCAACATCAGGAGGCCACAGAAAGGCCTAGTATGGAGGTGGGTGGAAAGGCCAGTATCCGAAGAAGATGGTAGGTGAAAGAAGGAGCACATGGCATCAGATGTGTGGCATCAGGCGGGTGGCAGCATCCAAATAGTAGCTGAGGCAGGTAGCCAGAAGAAACCAGGCTCTTTTGTCAAAGTGTTTGGTGTGGCACCAAGAATGATCTAGTCTGATGCATCAGGCATTGGTGTGTTGAAATCCTGGTTGATTCACGCCTGATTCATCTTCACAAAGGTCAGTCTCTCCACATTTTGAGTGGACAGGCGAGTTCTTCTTGAGGTAACTATGGCTTTTCTAGGGCAAACTCTGCCAGTTGCGGCCACAAATCCAGTTTGGCTGCCCAGTAGTCCAGCGGATCTTCAATGTGGGGTGGCAGGGTGCTGTCCAAGTGTTTCACCACCTGCTGGTTCAGGTCCTGCTCCAGGTCTACCTGGTGCTGCTGGTGAGAAGTTTCTTCACAATGCAGATGAAGAAAGCTGCTCATTGTGGACTCTAGACTCCGGCTGCTGCTTATGGAACTGGTACTGTTCCTGCCACCGCACACCTCCCCAGCAACCATGGCAGTAGAATGTGAGCACAGAGGGCCCCCCTGGTCAGACCTGCGAGAGGATAGATGATGGCGCAGATAGTCAGAGACCAACTGACTACATAGGATGTCTCTGTAGTACTTCAGTTTGCCCTCCCTCTCAGTGGGTCTAAAAAAATGTAGCGAGGGTCCAAAATGGTGGAGAGCCAGAAGTCGTCCCTCTGCCGAATGGTGAAAATTCTGCTGTCACTATGCAAACAAGTGAGCATGCATCAGGCCATTTGTGCAAGTGACTCTGAGGGATTCCCTGCATCCATCTCCACTGCATACTGCTACGGTGTGTCTGGGTCCTCTTTCTCGTCTTCTCATCGCCCTCTTGCTCCTCCGGCTGCTCCTGCTCCTCCTCTCCTGTCACTGCAGTAGAAAACCCACTCATATTGCCTGTGCTCCAATGTCCTCCTGCTCCTCCAGTTCAGGCCCCACAGGGCTCTTGTGGCCGTGAGATTTAGGCGCCACGTCTCCTGACAAGCCATATTCACCAGCATCTGTTCCAGGACATGAAGCAGTGGAATGACGGCGTTCATCCCTTAGTCCTGGCTACTGACAAATAACCTGGCCTCCTCAAAGAACCTGAGCAAATGGCAGGTGTCATGCATGAGCTGCCACTGGCTGACATCGACGTTACAAAAGGGAGTACTCCTATCCGCTTGGATCATAAATAAATTGTTGATGGCCTTTCTCTGTTCGTACAGTCGGTCCAACATATGGAGGGTGGAATTCCAATGGGTGGAAACGTCGCATATCAGCCTATGTTAGGGGATGCTGTTCTGCCGCTGCAGCTCAAGGAGTGTGTGCTTCGCTTCACAGTATATAAGAGGCTGTAATGCATGCAAAGTTTCCTGACCATTTTGAGGATATCTTGCAGATGGGTGGAAGACTTTAGGAACCGCTTGACAACCAGATTGAACACATGTGCCCTCCAGGGTGCATGGCTCAGCCCTCCTTGACAGCGCCAACACAATGTTCTTCAGTTGTCGCGGAGAAAGCCAGCAGTGGATTTCTTGCTGAAGGACACAGAACAGTTTCTCCCCTGTGTGACTGTGTACTGTCAAACGAGGTGCAGAACAGTGTGACACCACCGTGCCCTGTACATTTGGTATTCTGGAGGGGCACTGTGCATTGTCCCTGCAGTGGAGGATGAGGACACGGTAGAGGATGAGGGGGCAGATGTGGACATTGTCGCTGGACCAACAGCGTGACAACGTGGAGGTGGAAGCAGCGTCACCTGGCCAAGTTGCTGGTGTGTCTGTAAAGGAACCACATCTACCCAGTGGGTCGTAAAGGACATGTACTGTCCCTGTCTGTAGTTATAGCTCTACACGTCAGATAAGTGGCAGATGAGGTTTAACACTGACAAATGTAAAGTTATGCACATGGGAAGGAATAATGCAAGTAACCCGTACATACTAAATGGTAAAACACTTGGTAACACTGACATGGAATAGGATCTAGCAAACTAAGCTGCACAAAACAGTGTAAGGCAGCTGCTGCCAAGGCCAATAGGATAATGTGTTGCATCAAAAGGGGCATAAATGCCCGTGATAAGAACATAGTCCTACCACTTTACAAATCGCTAGTCAGACCACACAGATTATCAAAATTAGGGTTATTCACTTTAGAAAAAAGACGACTGAGGGGAAATCGAATTATTATGTATAAATATATCAGGGGTCAGTACAGAGATCTATCCCATTATTTATTTGTCCCCAGGACTGTGACTGTGACAAGGGGACATCCTCTGCGTCTGGAGGAAAGAAGGTTTAAACACAAACATATAAAAGGATTCTTTACGGTAAGAGCAGTGAGACTATGTAACTCTCTGCCTGAGGAGGTGGTGATGGTGAGTACAATGGTGAGTACAATAAAGGATGCATTTCTGGAGTGTAATATTATTACAGGCCATAGCTACTAGACAGAGGGGTCATTGATCCAGGGAGTTAGTCTGATTGCCTGACTGGAGTCGGGAAGGAATTTTTTATTCCCCTAAAGTGGGGAACATTTGCTTCTACCTCACAGGTATTTTTTTTTTGCCTTCCTCTGGATCAACTTGCAGGATAACAGGCCGAACTGGATGGACAAATGTTTTTTTTCGGCCTTATGTACTATGTTACTATGTTACGTCGGCACTGCCATGCACTTTGGCAGACACTAAAAGGCTCAAGGACTGGCCCACCTTCTGTTCTACATATTTGTGCAGGGCTAGTACAGCTTTTTTCGCAAATAAATGACTGCTTGGGACCTTCCACCTTGGCTGAGCACAAATCATCAGTTCTCTGAAAGGTGCAGAGTCCACCCCTTGGAAAGGGAGGGACTGCAGCACCAGCAACTTGCACATTCAGCTTTTGTGCCTTTGGATGAGTGCATGCATACTGCTGTCTCTTGGCAATTGCTTCTGTGATCGATGGCTGACGGAATGACTGACGAGGAGTAGAAGTAGGGGGAGTAGAAGAATCGGGACCAGCAGATGATGAGAATGACAGACAGCTCCCTTCGGCTGAGGTGGTAGAGCCTTGATTGCCTGAAACCAGGTGCTTGCCACTGGGTGATGCAGCGGTTGCTGTAGCAGGCTGCACCACCACATCGGAGCCACGGCTCTCCCAGGCCACTGTGTGGCGACGCTGCATATGTTGACGCAGGGAGGTGGTGCCAACATTGCACTCTGGCCATGCTTCACCTTCTGCCCACAAATTCTACATATGGCCACGTTCACCTCCTCCGCCGGCTTAAGAAGAAATTGCCACACCCCTGATTAGGTTATTTTACCACCAACACTACGCACTGACTTATTGCTACTGCCACTGCCTCCTTGAACTCCTGCACCGCTACCTTCCTGAGCAGGTAGGCTCCTGCGACGTGGGTGGTCTACCCCTGGCACGTTTGGCTCCCGACCTCCCACTGCTGCCACCATGCTGACTCCCACCCATGCTAGCGACTTGCTGGCTCCGCCTCTGGCTCAAGGGCAAACTGCCACACTCTCCTCCCAGTGATGATGAAGCCCCTTTGTCACCCGGGTCCCAAGTGCGATTAGCTACATCATCATCATCATCAAGTACTGTCTGCATGTCACTGATGTCCTCCTCAACGGTCTCTGGGTCAGGAGCCTGACCACTCGCAACACCAGCTCCCACGGCAGATGTCTCCTCCAGATCTTGGCTAGACAGTAGCTGCTGACTGTCTACCTCGTCCTCGCTGTATAGTGGAGCTGAGCCTACAGCATACAATACTTCTGTGGCTCTGGGAACAGAAAAGGACAGAGGCAGGTTGAGGACAGGTGAGGGTGCAGGGCCTGCTCCAGGGCCATGCAAACAAAGGTTTGTATACAACTGTTGGCTGGGGGTGTCTGATATCACTTGCGACAAAGTCAAAGATTGAGTCAACCACTCAAGAACCACTCAAGAACCGCTGGGTTGCTGGTCATGACACGACCGCTAGCTGAGACTGGGAGCTCAGGCTTCTGCCACAGCCCCTTACTCTGCTGCGAGCTCTGCCTGCGCCGGAAACATTTAGGCATCTACCACTCCCATGTACAGGGCCTGGCACCTATCTGCCTAACATACTGTTAGATCAAATAAATAAAAAGAAAATTAAAACACTCAACAAAAGCCTTTACTACAGATAACTGCACCGCTGATTGGCAAATATATTTTTTTTCTTTTTCCGATAAAACACCCCACAAAAGCCTTTACAACAGATTACTGCACCACTGAGCGGCAAATGTATTTTTTCTTTTTACGCTAATACATGTCACAAAAGGCTTTACAAGAAATAACTGCAACACAGAGCAGCAAATGTATTTTCTTATTTGTTCTGCTAAATTACCCCACAAAAGCCTTTACAACAGATTTCTGCACAGCTGAGCGGCAAATGTATTTTTTCATTTTACGCTAATTCATGTCACAAAAGGCTTAACAAGAAATAACTGCACCGCAGAGCGGCAAATTTATTTTTTCTTTTTGCGCTAATACACGTCACAAAAAGCTTAACAAGAAATAACTGCGCCGCTGAGCGGCAAATAGATTTTTTTTTATTTTACACTAAAACACCCTACAAAAACCTTTACAACAGAATACTGCACCACTGAGCGGCAAATGTATTTTTTTTCTTTTTGCGCTAATATAAGTCACTAAAGGCTTAACAAAAAATAACTGCACTACAGAGCTGCAAATGTATTTTTTATTTTTGCGCTTATACACATCGCAAAAGACTTAACAAAAATGAATCATTTCAGAACTATTTTCCACCTTTAATGTGACCTATAAACTGCACCACTCAATTGAAAAACTAACTGAAATCTTTTAGGTAGAGGGAAGAAAACAAAAAATTTTTAATAATGTGGTTGCATAAGTGTGCATACCCTCTTAAAACTGGGGATGTAGCTGTGTTCAGAATTAAGCAATCAAATTTAAAATCATGTTAAATAGGAGTCAGCATACATCTGCCATCATTTAAAGTGCCTCTGATTAACCCCAAATAAAGTTCAGCTACTCTAGTTGGTCTTTCCTGAAAATTTCTTAGTCACATCCCACAGCAAAAGCCATGGTCCACAGAGAGCTTCCAAACATCAGAGGGATCTCATTGCTGAAAGGTATCAGTCAGGAGAAGGGTCCAAAATAATTTCCAAGGCATTAGATATACCGTGGAACACAGTGAAGACAGACATCATCAAGTGGAGAAAACAACAGTGACATTACCAAGAACTGGACATCCCTACAAAATTTATAAAAAGAGAAGAAAACTGGTCTGGGGGGCTACCAAGAGGCCTACAGCAACATTAAAGGAGCTGCAGGAATATCTGGCAAGTACTGGCTGTGTGGTACATGTGACAACAATCTCCTGTATTCTTCATATGTCTGGGCTATGGGGTCGAGTGGCAAGATGAAAGCCTTTTCTTATGAAGAAAAACATCCAAGCCAGGCTACATTTTACAAAAACACATCTGAAGTTTCCCAAAAGCATATGGGAAAAGGTGTTATGGTCTAATGAAACCAATGTTAAACTTTTTGGCCATAACTCCAAAAGAAATGTTTGGGGCAAAAACAACACCATCAAAAGAACACCATACCCACAGTGAAGCATGGTGGTGGCAACATCATACTCTGGGGCTGTTTTTCTCCAGCTGGAACTGGGGCCTTAGTTAAGCTAGAGGGAGTTATGAACAGTTCCAAATACCAGTTAATATTAGCAGGGCCGTCTTTAGCAAGGTGAAAAGGGGCAGCTGCCCCAGGCCCAGTTGCTTCTGGGGGGCCAAGGGCAGCTCCCTCTTGAGCCCTTCTGGCCACTGCCCCAGGTGTGAGGCTATCAGCTACACAGGGGGGTGTTGCCATGCCTGCCTGCAGGCACTCCAGGCAGCAAACTGTGAGAGCTGTGATTCTGAAAAGACCTTAGATGACATAATCACCATGTGACCAGTAACCTAGTAATATTACTGGTCACATGGCTATGAAGTCATCAAAGGTCCTGTCTACCAGGAGTGTTGCTGCAGGAGAACTTTGCCTTAACTGTGGAGCTTTTTTTGTGTGAAGATTACATCAAGAAAAGGTGACAGGGGCTGTTATGCGAATATACTGTAAGCTACTGTAGACTGTGGGGTGCTGTATACTGTGGGGTGCTTTATACTGTAAGCTACTGTATACTGTGGGGTGCTGTATACTGTGGGGTACTGTATACTGTGGGGGTACTGTATACTGTGGAGGGCTGTATACTATAGGCTGCTGTATACTGTGGGGTACTCTATACTGTGGGGGGCTGTATACTGTGGCGGGCTGTATACTGTGGGGGCTGCATATTTTGGGGTGCTATATACTGTGGGGGGCTGTATATTTTGGGTTGCTGTATATTGTGGGGGGCTGTATACTATGGGGTGCTGTATACTGTGGTGCTGTATACTGTATACTGTGAGGTGCTGTATACTGTGGGGTCCTATACTACTCTACTGTATACTGTGGGGTGCTGTAAATTGTGGTGTGTTATACTGCTCTACTGTATACTGTGGGAAGCTGTATACTATGGGGTTTTGTATACTGTGGGGTGCTGTATAGTGTAGGGTTATAAACTGCTCTACTGTATACTAGGGAATGTTGTATACTGTGGGGGTACTGTATACTGTGGGGTACTGTATACTGTGGGGTACTGTATACTGTGGGGGGCTGTATACTGTTGAGTTGCTGTATACTGTGGGGTGCTATACTGATTTACTGTATAACTGGGGTGCTGTATACTGTGGGGTCCTGTATACTGTGAGGTGCTGTATACTGTGTGATGTTGTATTCTGCATAGTTTGAGGTGCTGTATACTGTATACTGTGAGGTGCTGTATACCGTGAGGTGCTGTATATTGTGGAGTGCTATATTGCTCTACTGTATACTGTGGGGTGCTGTATACCGTTGGGTTGCTGTATACTGTGGGGTGCTATACTGCTTTACTGTATACTGTGGGGTGCTATACTGCTATTCTGTATACTATGAGGTGCTGTATATTGTGGGGGGCTGTATATTGTGGGTGCTGTATACTGTGGGGTGCTGTATACTGTGGGGTGCTGTTTACTGTGGGGTGTTATACTGCTCTATGTATACTGTGGGGTGCTGTATACTGTAGGGAGCTGTATACTGTGGGGTGCTTTACTGCACTACTGTGTAATATGGGGTGCTGTATATTGTGGAGTGCTATACTGCTCTACTGTATACTGTGGGGGGCTGTATACTGTGGGGTGCTATATATTGTGGAGTGCTATACTGCTCTACTGTATATTGTGGGGTGCTATATATTGTGGCGGAGTTGTATATTGTGAGGGGCTGTATACTGTGGGGTGTTGTATACTGTGGGGTGCTATACTGCTCTACTGTATACTGTGGGGTGCTGTATACTGTGGGGTGCTATACTGCTCTTCTGTATACTGTGGGGTGCTATACTGCTCTACTGTATATTGTGGGGGGCTATATACTGTGGGGGGCTGTATACTGTGGGGTGCTATACTGCTTTACTGTATATTGTGGGGGGCTGTATACTGCGGGGGCTATATATTGTGGGTGCTGTATAGTGTGGGGTGCTATACTTCTCTACTGTATACTGTGGGGTGCTATACTGCTCTACTTTATACTGTGGGGGGCTGTATATTGTGGGGTGCTGTATACTGTGGGGTGCTCTACTGCTGTACTGTATACTGTGGAGTGTTGTATACCGTTGGGTTGCTGTATACTGTGGGGTGCTATACTGCTTAACTGCATACTGTGGGGGGCTGTATATTGTGGGGGGCTGTATACTGTGGTGTACTGTATATTGTGGTGTGCTATACTGCTCTACTGTATACTGTGGGATGCTGTATATTGTGGGGGGCTTACTGAGATTACTGCACCTCAGAGCGGCAAATGTATTTTTTTATTTTTCCACTAAAACAATTCACAAAAGCCTTTACTACAGATAAGTGCACCGCACAAGGGCAAATAAGACATACTGTAGAAATATTTCTTTGTAATACCCCCTGTTAATGCCTGTATCAAACAGCACTTGCACCCTAATAAGAACGGTTTGCTGGAATTACAGAGCTGTATAATGGTAATGTGGGTGCCCAGTCAGTGCTGCAAGGTCTAATGGGAATATTCCCATTACCTAGGCTGTCACCTCCCAGAAAGAACAGAAATGCAGTGAAATGATTGCACCCTATCCTTTCACATTGAGTAATCTTCCCCTGCACTTCTAAATCCTTTATTTTTTATTTTTATTTTTTTAGCACAATGACGATTTTTCTATCACTGTCCATAGCGCCTGCAGACATGTCTGTCCCTGCACTAAGTACTCTGGTGAATGGTAGAATCTAAGATGGTTGCCGTATTTATAGGGCTGTGACATCACAGGGCTGGCTGCTGATTGGCTGCATGCATGTCATTATGGGTGATCCCGCCTTCCCAGACTTCCTTTCTCCATGTCCTCACACATGCAGAAGCCATTTTAGGAAAAATGTGATTAGTTACTACGAAGCGCAAGGAAATTCACATTCGGTGCAAATCAATTTTCTTCTGAAATTCTGAACAAATTCCACTTCATCAGCCTTGATTTGCTCATCTATAAAGGATACCATTACATTTCATGCAGCAATCTCCTCCACAGTATTGGGAGGAATGATTGCTAATGCCACTGCTCGTCCCCATACAGAATCATTGTTTGCCGACAGCAGAGCACTGTTTAGACAGCACGATCTGCTGCCAGCAAATAACTATTTTGGTGCCCACACAATCATATTCCTCAGTGAATAAGCATTTTGCATTGGGTAATCAGTGGCACCTCTACACCGGTAACAAATTTCTAAGTATTGCTAAGTGTTCCTATAACAGAGCCAAAAGAGTGCTGCTGCGGGCGATTGCCCAGAGCAGGCATGCTCAACCTGCAGCCGTAGGTTGAATACTGCCTGGTCCAGAGAGAAGTGTTCCCCCCCCCCTGTAATTGTCAGATAGCTAGCGGAAGACATGACGGCTATTACATGCAGCAATATCCTTCATGGCATGGGGAGGAGCGATCCCTGTGCCATCGCTCATCTCCATGCAGGAAAGTGGTGTGCTCGCAAAAGATTGCTATTACACAGTGCAATCTACCATTGGCACCATTGCGATTTTTAAGCAATGGAGACAGTTTTAGACTGCCAGATGATCACTAATGAGCAGTTCATAGGAACATTTGTTTGCAATCATCTGCCAGAAAATCTGGCAGTCTAATACACCCTTTAAAGCCTCATGCAGACGTCCGTGGAACACGGTCCGTAATATACAGGACTGGCACTGCAGGAGCGCACGGCGTCACAGCAACCAATGACGCAATGCGCTCCTGCAATGCCAGTCTGGTATCTCACGGACCGTGTTCCATGAAGGTCTGCATGAGGCTTAAGAGTGCATACATAGATTGCTGAAAGTTACTAATAACTTCACCGATGGGTATGGTCTAAAGCTCTGAAAGAGTAGAGGTTTAATGAGGTTTAAATGTATAAATTACACATTTTTCTGAAAAATTTTCCCCCCAAATCCTAATCTGCACAGCTCCTTCTGCTCTATGATATGCTGCCTGAAGATTGCACTGCAATTCATGGTGATATGTCCTTTTTAAAGTATAAGTTAAACTGCCTCAACATTGTGCATTAAATGGGTTATACAAATTTTCTACCTTAAACTATAAACATAGCTAAAGGCAATAATGTAATGACAATAATCTCTTAATTTGTCATATGTCAGTGTATAATATATATTGCCTTCAATGTCTATGACTATGGGGAGCATCACGGTTCCAGTCATTGACATATGAATTGCGATAGAGAGACACTGACTAAAGTAATGACAGCTCCTTTTTATTTCTGTTATGTTTTATAGGTAATGCCGAACGGAACAAGATATATTCACCCACATTTTGATATTATATATCTGTTTTGCCTTCAGATTACTACCCTGTTACAATGACAGCAGCAAAAATAACATCTCACATCTTTCCTCTTCAAGCTTTCCTTCTTAAGGTCAACCTGACTTCACAGTCCACCCTTTGTCTTTAATATAGTTGTTTTCAACATTCATTATATCACTTCCCAAAGCAAATAACACCCGCCTCTTTGATTGGAAAAAAAGACTGTATGTGAGTCCTACTGCTCATCTTCGAGAAATTCAAAGCCGTTAAAAGATAGGTTATAGTGAATAAAAAGAGCGCCTGCAGCACTAGAATGGGGGGGGGGGACATTTCTGAAGAATGCAAGGAAGATAAATAGAAGCGATACTTTGTTTCATTGTCAGTAGCACTCTGGGGTTATTTTCAAGCACTTATTTATGCACTGTAAGCAGAACAATACTGGAGAGGAAATGATTAAATACCAGCTCTCCGAGCTATAGACACCTCATTGTGGTAGGCCTGGCTCACCACTGGGTGGTTTTGATAAAGGCAATATGAGTTGATAACTGATACAGTTTGCAAGGGAGTCATCTGGGGCTGGTGACAGCTACTGTGCTTTAATAAAATCATTAGAATGTAAATGTTTTTATTGCAAAATAAAGAGCCTCCAGCAGAGTTGACACTATCAGTTTTTCCTCCTCCGAATGAAAGTGGCGATTAGCATTCAAATGATATAATGATAGGCTGGTTATCTTTATTAAAATTTTTCAAATCGAGTCTTCATTTTGCATGATTGAGTTTTAAACAAATGCAATATCCAGTCGGCCAGCCAGTCTGTTGAAACACTCTTGAAATAATTACAGGGGGCCTTTTCCACTCTTTTTTTTTTTAAACATGTGTTTCATAAAAAGCAGATTGAATTTGCTATTTTAATGTGACAATATCTAGTTAGTTTTGCATAAGAGTGGAGATGTTGTAGTATAATTATTGGAAGTGTACAACTTTTTAACATATGTTTCATAAAACTGAATTAAATTTTCTGAAATCTGACAATACAAGGAGCATAATGTAGAATATTATCAGGATTTTCATCATTGTTCCAAGATGTCATTTTCCCAATATTTAATAGTCGATGTGGACAATGGAATTAATATGAATGTCAGGGTAAATTCCCATTATGTATGATGATGAGAATGACAATAATGATGAATATTACATTTTATGATTACATTTACTAATAACAGAAATTAAATGCAAATAGCAATACGGTATTAGCATATTTCTAGAAGTATGGCATGTACAGATTTAATATGTATGTAATTATTACAATGCAAGGTGCTAGATGGAAATGAAAAATATATATACCCAAACAACAGTATATTTGACAAACTAATTTAATAATAATAATAATAAAAATAATAATAAAAAATAATAATAATTATATTTATAAGGATCAAAGATAAACAGAATTTGTCAGCAATGTCTCTAGGTATCCAAAAAACTGAAAGTACGTAACTGTGCTACAATCAGATCAAAAGAAACAGTTAGGCCTCTTTCACACAGGCGTGAGGTTTTGGCTCCGGATGCATCCCGGGTGCATTGCGGTAAACACAAGCGAGTAGTTACGCAATTGCTGTCAGTTTTGACTGCAATTGCGTTCCATTGTTCAGTTTTTGTTGCGCGGGTGCAACGTGTTTTGCACGCGCGTGATAAAAAACTGAATGTGGTACCCAGACCCGAACTTCCTCACTGAAGTTCAGGTTTGGGTTAGGTGTTGTGTAGATGCAATTATTTTCCCTTATAACATGGTTATAAGGGAAAATAATAGCATTCTTAATACAGAATGCTAAGTAAAATAGGGCTGGAGGGTTTAAAAAAAAATAAAAAATATAATTTAACTCACCTTATCGACTTAGTGATGAATCATGTGATGGACCATGTGATGAACGCAGTGACGTCACCACAGGTCCTTTTCCTCAAAGACGAAGACAGAAGAGAAGCCGGGCTGCGTGAATAAGTGGATTAAGGTGAATTAAATTCTTTTTTATATTTTTTAACCCCTCCAGCCCTATTTTACTAAGAATTCTGTATTGAGAATGCTATTATTTTTCCTTATAACCATGTTATAAGGGAAAATAATAATGATTGGGTCTCCATCCCGATCATCTCCTAGCAACTGTGCATTAAAATCGCACCGCATCCGCACTTGCTTGTGGATGCTTGCGATTTTCACGCTGCCCCATTCTATGGGGCCTGTGTTGCATGAAAAACGCACAAAATAGAGCATGCTGCAATTTTATTTCAAGACACGGAGGCGAGTATTGCATCATCTCTCTTTACTGACAACCACAGCAGCAAAGAAAAAATGAAACCAAATTAACATATTGCCATAGCAACCGTCCCTCCCACCTTAGTCCCCTATATAATGTCCACTAGTCCATAGCACATCCTCTTTCTTTGCTGCTGCCACATAAGATAAGTACCTTTTTGTTTAGCAGCTCATATCTGGGTTTATTATCTGGGTTTATTATCTGTGCGGTATTACTTATTAACCCCTTATTGGGATTGTGTATTTTTCCCTGTTCTCTACTGCCTTATTGGGTTTTATCTTTATTTGTGTGCTTATTTCTTCCCCTGTGTTTTATTTCCCCTAATAGCTTTTCCTTGGGGGTAGCTTGCTTCCCCCTGCCTCTGCTGGGGACGGGGAGAGGGGGGGGGGGGGTTCTGCGGGGGTTAACTTGTTTTTCTTCTTCCCTGCGGTCCCTCCTCCCTTTTTTCCCCTCACTTACTTGGCGGAGAGTGACGGCGCGCTCGCAGTTTACGGCCGCCCGAGTCTCTCCCCCATCTTCCCGCCGCCGGCTGCGCTGGTCCCGACATCTCACGGGATTTCGGCCGGCCGCGGTATTTCGGCGGCCATTTTGTTGTGGTCTTTTCTTGCCTGTATTCCCTGGTTCTTCCCTCTAGTGCCGCCAGCGCTCCCTTCCGTTTTCCTGCGCCCTCTCGGTCGCACCTGTGTCTCCCTGCTCCGGTTCACTGCTGGGTGACTACCCACTTTTTCAGCTGAGGCTTTCCAGCACTCGGTCTCTGAGGCCATTATGGCCGCTATGGGTTCTGTCACTCACTCCCTCACCAAATTTATATCAGATGCCCTCTCTACTCACCCCGGTGTCTCCAGTGGTACGGCACAGCCCGATTTACCAGTACCTCACGCCTCCAGAACGCAGTTGATTGGAGAGTCTAATGCCACCCCAGAGAGCACGACCTCGCGCAAAAGAGCCTCATCCCGCCAGGCAGAACGGGCGAGGAAATGGAAGTGCGCTAGAGCACAGACGGATTTAGAGATCGACTCTGAGGTCGACTCTGACGAGGAGGTTAGATGTGAGGATATTGACTACCCCGATGAAGATCTGTCTGATTCTGCTCCTGCCGATCCTACTCCGGCACCCACCCCGGCGCCTCCTGGCGTTTCGTCTGCTGACGTCCTCCAGGGACCATCTGGGGTTTTGACGCATCCCCTAGGGGAACCCGTTTTCGACCCCGACAGTCTTCACCACCCCAGATCCGCAGAATGGCTCCCGCTTGATCACGTTGCTCAATACCTAGCAGTGCGTGTTCGTTGCCCTCTGACTAAGGAGGCTCGCAACAAGCTGAAGGCCGAATGCCCAAGAACCGTTATTGCTAACAAGGTCTGTGAGACCCCATCTGTGGACCCTAAAATGGTCCAGTTTTTGGCAAAATCTGGGTGGAACCCTAGAAGGGGGCTGGAATCCGCCCTTAAGGCGACCCAGGACAAACTCCTGGACCTTTTCGGCCCGTTGACAAAAATTTTTGAATTGGCGGAAATCGCCAGAGAGACGGATACACCCGTGGATCCGGAGGAGCTCCGAGGTTGGGCCCAAAGGGCCATATGTATAGCGGGAAATGTGAATACTTCCCTTTCAATAGAACGGCGTAAAGCTATTCTGTTCAAAATTGAACCAAAACTAGTCAATCTAGCTCTCACTGAGGCTGGAGGAGAGGCACAGGGGCTACTTTTTGGAGAGTCCTTCATTAAGGACATGGGCAAGTTCGTGGGTGCCTTCACTGCCCTGGACAAGGCACAGTCATCCATGAGGAGAGTGTTCCAGGGCCGTTTTTCCTCAAGGTTACAGGGGCCGTTCGGCCAGCCGTTCGTCATTCCACGCCCGGGGTTCGGGCAGAGGCTCCTATGGTCAAAGATCCTTCTCTCAGCGATTCTCACCCCAGGACACCAGGCAATCGCAGGGTTTCTTCCCATCCTGAGGTGCCGCAGACCCTTCAGAGGTGGTTCCGGATTTCATCGTCCCCTCGGTAAGTGTTCCTCGTCTTCCTTTTTCTCCAATTTATGTAGGGGGCAGGCTCCAACATTTTTCCCATGTCTGGGAATCAATTACGTCAGACAGTTGGATGCTATCCACTATTCGGGGATTTCAAATAGAACTGGTGCAGTCCCCGGTTCATATTCCTTTTCCTCCTCCCATCCCATCCTCAGGTCCAGCATCTCGGGCCATAGACAAAGAATTAACAGATCTCTTTCACAAGAGGGCCATCTAATTGGTCACGTCCCCTTCAGAGGGCCTGCTCAGCAGCATCTTCCTCGTGCGGAAGAAAGGGGGACAGATGCGCCCCGTAATAAATCTCAAGCCCCTAAACAGATTTGTGCGCTACAGGCACTTCAAGATGGAGGGTATTCACCTCCTCAGAGATCTTCTTCTATCAGGCGATTGGATGGTGAAATTGGATTTGAAGGATGCCTATCTCACTGTTCCGGTCGCTGTTCCTTCCAGGGACCTTCTCTGTTTTCTTTGGAAGGGACAAGTATGGCATTTCTCTTGCCTGCCCTTCGGTCTGTCGTCGGCCCCTTGGTGCTTCACCAAGCTCATGCGTCCGGTGATGGCTTGGCTCCGCGGTCGCGGGATCAGGTTGATTATCTACCTAGACGATTTACTTCTTCTGGCACAGGACCCTTCCATCCTTCTCTCGCAGTTGCAGGTGGCGATGAACCTTCTGTCTCGACTGGGTTTCCTCATCAACCACGAGAAGTCTTCTTTGACACCCTCCAGGATCATGGAATTCCTCGGTTTCTCGGTGGATTCCGTCTCGGAGACTCTCAGCCTTCCGCTGTTGAAGATCCGGTCCATCTGCAAGGAGCTGCGCAAGACGCTGGTGGCCCCTCGGATTACTCTCCGCCATTTAGCTTGGATCATAGGACTTCTCTCCTCCTCGATTCAAGCAGTTTTTCCGGCCCCTCTCCATTACCGAGCTCTTCAACGCTTGAAGCATGCGCACCTTCAGACTGGCGCCTCTTACGAGGATATGATCTCGCTGGATTCGGAGACTCGGGACGAGTTGAAGTGGTGGATCTCGAACCTTCAGGCTTGGAATGGGAAAGCGATTTGCGGTCCGCGACCGGACCTCACCATAGACTCGGACGCCAGTCTGCTGGGGTGGGGGGCCCACTGCGACAGAGTCTCCACGGGGGGACGTTGGTCTCGGGAGGAAGCCTCGCTCCATATCAATGCCCTGGAACTGTTGGCCGGCTTGTTTGCCATCCGCAGTTTTGCCAAGGACATCGCCAGTGCCTGCATTCGCCTTCGCATGGACAATGTGTCTGCTGTCCGTTATGTAAACTTCATGGGAGGTACCCATTCCAGCATGTTGTCTCATTTGGCCAAGGTGTTTTGGTCTTTCTGTCTCAATCAGGAGATTACGGTGGTGGTGGAGTATCTACCTGGTCTACAGAACGTTCAGGCGGACTGGAACTCTCGACACCTCAAGGATTACAGCGATTGGAAGTTAGATGGCATGGTGTTCTCCGACATCTCGTCCATCTGGGGTCCATTCTATATCGACCTGTTTGCCTCTCAGTTGAATGCTCAGTTACCAGGTTTTTTCAGTTGGCGACCGGATCCAGACACAGAGGCGGTGGATGCATTCCTACAAGACTGGTGCGGATCACTCCTCAATGCATTTCCACCGTTCGCGATGCTCCCTCGGGTTTTGGCTCAGGTACGGCATCAACAGGCAGAATTGGTGCTGATTGTCCCGTTTTGGGATCATGGACTGCGGCCTGGGGATCATGGACTGGTTGGTGCGTGGCACGACGTCTGGATCCCTTTTCAGTACCTGTCTCGGACATCCTAGAATTTTTGACGTCCTTATTTGAGGAGGGTAAGGCGTATCGTACTCTCAATCTCTTCCGATCGGCCATTTCTTCCTTTCACCTGCGGGTCAACATCCCCTGGTATGCCGCCTCCTCAAGGGATCTCGTATGTCTCGGCCTCCTCGACCGCGTTTTTCCTCTACCTGGAATGTCTCCTTGGTTTTGGACCTTTTCTCTACGTGGCCATCTAATTCTCAGCTTTCCCTGCGCCAGCTTTCGGCCAAGTTGGTTACCCTCTTTTGCCTTATATCTTGCGAGAGAGTTTCTGACGTCAGGGCTTTGGATTTTGATGCACGGTTTTTTTCTCCGGAGGGAGTCACTTTCCAATATCTCCTGCCGGACCAAAACTCATATTCGTTCAGTCTCTTACCCCAGTTTTCCTGCTGTCCCGAACCTGTGCCCGGTTGCTTGTCTCCAGGAATATGAAGCTAGGACCTCCATGCATAGGCCTCCTGGAAACCCTCAGCTGTTTCTCTCTTATCGCCGTCCATTTTCCCCGGTTTCCACTCCTACTCTGGCGCGTTGGGTTAAGTGGAGTATGTATTTAGCGGGTGTGGACACCTCTGTGTTCACGGCCTACTCTACTAGGAGTGCTGCCTCCACTTCCATGTTGGTGTCTGGAGCTCGTTTGGAGGATATTATGAGGATTGCCAACTGGTCGCGGGCTTCGACTTTTAAAGAGTTCTACTTTCGCCCTTCTCTACATGCCTTCTCTTCGGTTGTTTTACAGCTTTAAACTTGCAATATGAGCCTCCGTGTCTTGAAATAAAATTGTGGGATTTTACTTGTTTATGACGTAAAGTCATGATTTTATGAAAGACACGGAGTATTGCCCGCCCTTTAATTCCCCTCCCTTGGGCTATTGCTTGCTGGGATGTGAAGTTTTTTACTCATGATGATCTGTATTATTGTGGATTTTTGATGGTTCTTCGTGTTTGCACATGTCAGATGGATGGAACATTTTCCTTTCATGCATTTTTATTCTTTTCGCAGGTTGACTTTCCTGAGGTGTGGTTCTCGTTGGTTCCTGTGGACTAGCTTCTTCCTGTTACAGTTCTGCAGTTGCGAGTTCGGGGAGTTCCCCTCTTGACAGAGGTTCCGGATGATGGCTCTCCTGTTCTCCAGTTCTGAGTGTTTCCAGTTCGGATGGTTCCGGTTTTTTGCGGTTCAGTTGGAGTATCTGATGTCCGGTCCGGTAGGAGTTGCATTGCCAAGAAAGAGGATGTGCTATGGACTAGTGGACATTATATAGGGGACTAAGGTGGGAGGGACGGTTGCTATGGCAATATGTTAATTTGGTTTCATTTTTTCTTTGCTGCTGTGGTTGTCAGTAAAGAGAGATGATGCAATACTCGCCTCCGTGTCTTTTATAAAATCATGACTTTACGTCATAAACTAGTAAAATCCCACAATTTTCACACAATGCACAAGTGATGCATGAAAATCACTGCTCGTGTGCACAGCACCATAGAAACAAATGGGTCTGGATTCAGTGCGAGTGCAATGCATTCACCTCATGCATTGCACCCGCGCGGAAATTTCACCCGTGTGAAAGAGGTCTTAAGGGTGCATTCACATCACCGTTCAGATTTCCATTCTTCTGATCCATCAGAAGAAGAGAGAGAGAGAGAAAAAAATAAAATAAATGGATCCAGTAAAAAAACAGATCCTATTGCATCAGTTGTCATCAATTTTTTAGGGTATTTTCACACTAGCGTTGAACTTTTCCGGTATTGAGTTCCATCCTAGGGGCTCAATACCGGAAAAAAAGTTTTACCCTAATGCATTCTGAATGGAGAGCAATCCTTTCAGTATGCATCAGGATGTCTTCAGTTCAGTCACTGCATGGTGAACATACCGTACAAAATTTCAGATCTGGCATTATTTTCCATTGAAAAGCATTAATGCCGCAAGTGTTCCGGAAAAATGCATCCGGTTTTGTGGTCTGCGCATGCGCAGACCTTTTAAAGTGTGAAAAAGAAAAACACCGGATCCATTTTTCCAGATGACAACCGGAGAGATGGATCTGGTATTGCAATGCATTTGTGAGACGGATCCGGATCTATCTACAAATATTACCCATTTGCATACAGATTGCCGGAATCCAATAACGCAAGTGTAAAAGTACCCTAAGGCTAGTTTCACACTAGCAGCAGGGGAGTCCAGCAGGCTGTTCCGGAGGGTGAACAGCCTGTCGGATCCGTCCTGCTGCTAATTCACGTGTGCCCCTGGACTGCCGCTTCGTCCCTATTGACTATAATGGGGTGGGGGCAGAGTTCTGGCGACAGCACTACAGCGCATGGGGAGAGGCAGCTGGACTAAAAGTACAACATTGAATTCAAGCAATTCCATGAAAAAAATCCCAAAGGTCTTAGGTTTATGGGAATTGAGTCTATAAAAACCCATTGGCGAGGTGGTGATCCTGTTGCGCAGATCAATAAGCGTGATGTAGAATGGATATATAAGCTTAACACCTTACAGCGGGATGAATATAGAGTTTGACCTTAAATCATGTTTGGTTTATTTCCGCAAAAAATAACTCTACCTCAAAAAATAGAAAAATACATCACAAGAACTTAAATGCGTTTAAGGGTGTAACAATATAACTACCATCAGCCCTTAGTGTAGTTCCAACTTATCCAGTGTGCCGATGACATATCAGGCACAGCAGAGAAAATATGTGAAAGATGATGAAGTAAATAGTTGTATTAGGTTAACCTTCTATATGGAAATGCAGAGAAAGGATGAGATTATGAATGAAGAGGAGGAATACCATGCATCCGTTGGTCGGGTTAAACACGTGACTACTGTTGTGGAGGAGGAGGGCTATGCAGTTGTAGTTCAAACATGTGACCATACTGTGAATGAAGAATGACCACCTTCTTCTATTGGCTAATTAGAACATGTGCGTTGCGTGAAGGTAAAACAAATGGTAGTTGGAATATTGCTGTGTGTATTTTATTCCTTTATATTTATCCAATTTTTAGATTGATGTCATTATGTTGACTGGAAAAATGTGGATAAGTGTTTTATATAAGAGGGATTCAGTTATTATCCTCTACTTATGTGGGATAAGCAAGTAGGCTATGGAGGGGTTAACTCCCTTGTTTAAAGTGTGTTTTGAGTGGATATTTCAATGAATTCAAGGATTGCGGGATGGTTTAGATAAAACAAACTTACTGCAGAGGAACTTTAGATATCGCCCCTGACGAAGCCTTGTGCGAAACCTGGGTCGGGCTGTGATGCCCATCTATTTTAATACGCTTGTGAGTATAATAAAACCATATTATTTTAAATGCATCGGAGGTACTTCACCATTGTGTGATTTTTGATACTCCATAGAGAATTCTCTAGAAGTTCATGGAACTAACAAAGAGAGTATCTTTGTCCTGTGTCTCGCCACGTGTATATGTGCACCAAAAGAAAAGGTCTTATTTGAATGAGCAGCGAGGTTCCAACACTACTTCTGTTTTCTCTGTGTGAACACAACCCACTTCACTTTTCGGACCAGCAGCGCAAGTACTATATAGCTACGTGAAAGAAACTTTTACTGTGACTTTTAGTACTTTTAGTCCGGCTGCCTCTCAGCATCCGGGGCCTACGTGAACTAGCAGCTGGACCTATCCGACAGGCTGTTCACCCGCCGAAACAGCCTGCCATACTTCCTTGCCGCTAATGTGAAAGTATCCTTAGGCTACTTTCACACTGGTGGCAGAGGATTCCGGCAGGCAGTTCCATCGCCAGAACTGCCTGCCGGATACATCAAAATGTATGCAAACCGATGGCATGATGGCATTTCTCAGATGGATCAGGATCGTGATCTCAATGACATGTGCATTGAAATGCCAGATCCATCTCTCCGGTCTCATCTGGAAAAGCGGACCCGGCATTTATTTATTTTTATTTTTTGCATTTTTTGCGGTCTGAGCATGTGCAGACCGCAATGCTGGATCCGTTTTGCTAGAACACTCGGGGCCGTATCCGACACTTATGCACAGACCCCAATGTGAATGACCCCTAATTAGACCTCAGATAAGATCACCAATACAAATTAGAACCCTCACGCCTCAGATTAGACCCCCCTCCTGCTCCAGAAGCCACCGCTCCTAGGATCCAGCTCCCTTCTTCTTCGTATTGTGCACTGTGCTGTGACCCGACACACACAGCATGAGGTCACAGAGCACCAACGTCCTCACACTGTGCACAGTCACAGCACAACTAGCAGCTGAGGACCAGGAAGCAATCAGTACTGACCCCGGAAGTGCTGCATTCACCACTCTCTGCTCATCGTGTAATAATATGTACTTTCATAATGGAAGCGTTCATTAGTTTTCACTCTATTAGACATTTTCCCCCCACTTTGGCTTATAGGACAAAAAATAAGGTATGCTGCATAAGTAATGGTGCATATATCATTACAGTCAAACAACGATCTAATGTGCATGAGCAACTTCAGGCTTTTATTCACCAATTGTATATTAAAGGGGGTATCCCATGAGTAATGTAAAAAATTCAAATCAGGCATCATATAGTATTTCAAAATATATTTTTAACAAAGCTAGAACCAGCTTGGTACCTCACATGGATCCAGAGATCTCCCCATTAATTGCTCTACTAGAGTTATATCAAGCTGACAGCTCAAGGGCAGTGTCTTTTCTGCTGCAGCTAACGATCACCCATGCTCTCCCAATCACAGCTCACGAGGCAGTTGAAGGATGAAACTGAGCATGTGCGGCCTTTTCAGTGAGCGGCCTTTGGAAAATGAAAAGAGGAATCTGATTGCTATGGGCAACTAAGCCCCAGTTCTACTTTATACCAGTTTGATAAATTACCCCCAATGTTCTATCATAGATAATCATTGTTTTACGTCATTTTTGTTAATTTGTCTTAATCTGACCTACTTTACATTACATTACGGCATCTTTGCTTTTTAGAAATTCTATGCTTGCAGACTATTCTCTGAGAATTTACGTTTATTTTTTTATGATACTAAATGTAATATATCAGCTTTCAGGTTTATTGATGATTTCATGTGGTGCAGGATTCTTTCATTCCCAATAAAAATACTACTAAATATTACAAATCTGCAAGCACTTCTTTTATGATATCGCTTTCCTTTTCTCTGGGCTTATGTGCATACAGAAGATAATTATATATATATATATATATATATATATATATATATATATATATATATATATAATTACCTCAGGAAGCTCTGACTTATTTTTGGAAATAAGGCAGGAACAAAATAACAAGGTTATCGATTCCAGGTTTAGCTTGATATAACATCCAATTGTTCTTATACTTTTGATAAACTGGCAAAGTGCAGAACCTATTGTTTCTCAAAATTGTGAAAGGCTTTGTTTCTTTAAATCAATACTTCTGCTATTAATCTCATGAAATTTGCTAGCTTTTATGTTTCTATATTAGGTTTAACCCTTCATCTATAAGCAATGGTGTAGATTTAGCAATTTGTTTAGAGCAATTTATGTCATAATCACATTAAAAATATGGTGTCTTGGCCAAATTCCATATTACTGAAGACTTTGCTGTTATTTTTTCACATAAGACTGTTTGAGAGAAAGTGGGTGGAGCTACAAAGATTACATTGTGTGAATAATTGACACTTTAATATTTATTTTTTCACTTCTTGCATTGTTTATATTCTAAGTCACATTCAAGGGAGAGAAACTGGCAACTGCCTTCTTACCAGCATTGTTAAATCCTTCTTAATATACAGTAGTTTCCTAAAATGTAAGATAAGAGATTTAAATGTATAAATTACAGGTTTTGCAGAATCTTTTCCCATAAAACTATACATCAATCTGCTCAGTTCCTCCTGCTCTATAATATGCTGCCTGCAGACTGCACTGCATTTTGTAGTGACACATCCTCTGTAAGGAAATCATAGTCATATCTTAAATTAGTTATCATATTTATGTAAAATATTAAATACAGCCTAGAGTTCTTTTAAAGTGATATTTCTATTTTAAAAAAATACGGATGACGCCCGTGTGCATTCCATATTTTAAGGAACAAAACAGCTGGCCCCTAATAGAACAGTCCTACAGCCCTATACTTGTCCATAATGCGGATAATAATAAGACATATTGTATTTTTTTGCGGAACAGAAATACGGACATACGGAATGGTTCCGCATATGGTCCACAAAAACAAACAAACTGCAAAGAAAGGTGGACGTTGCTATGGCCGAAAACACAACATAGAACAAAACATACAATGCAACATTTCTCTGCAAACCAAATAAAGCACAAAAATGCATTATAATTGCTAATGCTATGCTTATAAATGAGAGATGCTTGGCAAATACATTTTGTACAAAACAACATGCATGCCGAGCCCATTCTCCACCTCTCCATGGCCACCAACTAATGCAATGAGAGTCCACACTACACCTCTCCTGGTGTCAAAATGCTTCCAGTGAATGAGGGAGAGCAGGCTACAGCTTTATACTTACACTAATTAAAATCAACCTATGGGCAGACAGGCTGGTCAGGACTGCACGACTGAAGTGTCAGCGACACCTCCAGTACAAACTGAAAAGAAAAAAAAAAGGGTTAGGTTCCCGTCTTACTGAGATCGCCTTGACATGTGGCAGACGGGATCAAATCATTTTGTACTAAATGTATTTGCCAAGCATCTCTCATTTATAAGCATAGCATTAGCAATTATAATGCATTTTTGTACAAAAAAATGGAATTGACACTGAAAGAAAATATGTTTGTGTGCATTAGGCCTAAAGGTTGGTCACCTCACAGTGGTAAGTAGTCTCTGTAGATAATTTTACAACAGAGGGTAGCCTTCTTATTGAAATTGTCTGGGTGCTAACTTTTGTTTTTGACAGTGCATCAAGTAAACAACAAGAATACATATATTTAAGCTATGCATTCACACATTTGAACCCTTTCCCTTAGCAGCCCACATTTATCTCGGTTGGAATCACACTTAGTTAATTTGTGGCAATTTTGTAATCTAAGGCCAGGAATGGATTCAAAAGGAAGACATATAAAAGGAAAGACTGATGTTTAGTGTTGAGCGAGCATGTTCGGCTCAAGCATAGCTATGCTCGGTACGTGGCGGTACTCGGCTGAGTATCGCATGTTCTCGAGCACCATGCTCAAGTCTCCTGCCCGCACGTTTCGTGGTTGCTAAGCAGCCAATAAACATGCAGGTAAGTACTGCCATCACTGTAATGCCAGTAGCCATGTTGGCTACTGCCATTACAGTGATTGGCTGGCTGGAACGCTAATCAGCAGGCCCTCACATCAATTATTTTAAAGGGTCTGCTCATCAGCAGGCCCTCACATCTATTTAGTTTTACAGGGTCAGCTCAACTGCAAGCCCGCAACTCATATCTTTTACAGGGTCAGCTCACCTACAGGCCCAAACCTAAAATATTTTGCAGGGTCAGCTCACCTACAGGCCCGCAACTCAATGTGAATGAGGCCCTCCTTTGTGTGATAAACAGGTTGCATCGGAATGTCTCTTCCTTGTAATTTTTGTCAGCACTTGCACTTTATATACAAGTTACATGTTTTCAATACATTTTTCCTATAAAATTGATTTTTTTACTTTGTTTTTGTGCGTAAATCCTTAATTAGATTATGGGCCTGGTGATCACTTTCAGGCCTTTTAAGACTGCTTTACCAAGAGCTGATCTACAAGAGCATTGGAGATATTCAGGAGACTAACTTAGTCTAACTCAGAGTTTTTCCACTGTAGCAGAACTTCAGTGGTGTTTCTGGTGGATACTTAGACACTGTGTTTCAAAAAAGACTGCTTTACCAAGAGCTGATCTACAAGAGCATTGGAGATATTCAGGAGATACTCAGGAGGTAATCTGGAGGTGGATACAATCTAAACAAGTAAGATTTGTTTGTTTAAATTCGTTCCCCTCTTTACAATGGCAGACCAGGAAGTGCAGGAATTGTTGTGCTTTTATTTCAGGTTCCACTCTTCAGAGGTTTGGATACTGTCTGATCTATAGACAGGTCTCCATAATGCAGCAGGAAATTACCTTTTTGAAATATGAGATTTTTAAATTAACCACTAAACAAACTCAGGCTGAGAACATTGCAATGCCACTGCCACAGAGCCCCCCAAGAAATGGAAGATGGGTTACTGTAGGTTCTGGTAGACTGAGAGTTGTGGATAGAAGGCATGAAAAGGATATTTGGGAGGTTGCATCAACTGTTTCATTCTCTGCAGTTTTGCCTGTGCATAACCTTCAACATGACAGGAAGATGCGCATTAAGGAATTCAATGTATGGCTTGGTGAATGGTGTCTGAACCAAGGGTTTGGCTTTGTGTCTCATGTTAGCTCTTGTTGGAATGGAAGAGAACTGTACAAGAAAGATGGTTTGCATCTTTCTCTCAGGAAAACGAATGTCCTCGGTGAACAGTTCCAAGTATTTGCTAAGAAGCATTTAAACTAGGAAAGGGGGGCAAAAGAGTGATAATCCAGCAGTCCGACTGCCCCCCGGAACAATGCCAGAAGAGGCCAGTAGCACAAAGGTTAAGAAATGACAAGCTCAGAGTCTTGTCTACAAATGCTCGCAGTCTAGGGAATAAGATAAATGAACCTGAGGCTATAATGGCATCTGAGAATATAGATGTAGTGGCTGTTACTGAGACGTGGTTCAAGGGGAGTAATGACTGGGATATATCAATACCAGGGTTCTCTCTATACAGGAAAGAAAGAGAAGGCAAAAAGGGGGAGGGGTGGCCCTGTATGTGAAAGATAGCATAAAATCTAATTTGATACAAGTTAGCGAGAACAATTTAGGGTCAGTTTGGATTACCTTGCAGCTTAATAATCATAAGGTAACTCGTGTAGGTATGATATATAGACCACCTAGCCAAGTCAAAGAATTAGATGATCTACTAGTTGAGGAAATAGCTAAAATGACATTGAAGGGGGAAGTTATCATTATGGGAGACTTCAATCTTCCAGATGTAAACTGGAAAACCAAAATAGCTAGTTCTGCCAGGAGTACAGATATTCTAAATTCCCTACTGGGATTATCTCTACAGCAAGTAGTGGAAGAGCCAACCCGGAAGGAGGCCATTTTAGATTTAGTATTCACAAATGGGAATTTGGTATCTGATATTACTGTAGGGGAAAGCTTGGGATCTAGTGATCACCAGTCAGTGTGGTTTACTATAAGTACAGTGACTGAGTCACACCACACAAAAACAAAAGTTTTAGATTTTAGAAAAACTGACTTTTCTAAAATTAGATTAGTGGTATATGAGTCCCTATCAGGCTAGAACAGTTTCATTGGAGTCCAGGAGAAATGGGACTACTTAAAAGTGGCACTATTGAAGGCAACAGAAAATTGCATTAGGCTTGTCAGTAAAAGCAAAAAAATGAAGAGACCGCTGTGGTACTCAGCAGAAGTGGCCAAAATCATTAAAAACAAAAGATTGCATTTAGGAATTATAAAAAAAAACAAAAAAAAAACGAAGATGACAGGCAAATTTATAAGATTAGGCAGAGAGAGGCCCAACAAGTTATAAGAGCTTCTAAAGCACAGGCAGAAGAGAAATTAGCTCAGTCAGGAAAAAAAAAGGCGATAAGGCATTCTTCAGAATTAATACAAATCAGTCACAGGGGCCTGATGGGATACACCCAAAGCTATTAAAAGAGCTCAGCGGTGAACTAGCAAAACCATTAACAGATTTATTTAACCAATCACTGGCAACAGGAGTCGTCCCAGAAGATTGGAAATTAGCAAATGTTGTGCCCATTCAAAAAAAAGGTATTAGGGAGGAATCGGGCAACTATAGGCCAGTAAGCCTGACATCAATAGTGGGGAAATTAATGGAAACCATACTTAAGGAGAGGATTGTGGAACATCTAAAATCCCATGGATTGAAAGATGAAAAACAGCATGGGTTTACTTCAGGGAGATCATGTCAAACTAATCTTAATTATTTTTTTGATTGGGTGACTAAAATAATAGATGGAGGAGGTGCAGTAGACATCGCTTATCTAGACTTTAGTAAGGCTTTTGATACTGTCCCACATAGAAGGCTTATCAATAAAGTGCAGTCATTGGGCTTGGACTCCCATATTGATGAATGGATTAGGCAGTGGCTGAGGGACAGGCAACAGAGGGTTGTAGTCAATGGAGTATATTCAGACCAAGGTCTTGTTACCAATGGGGTACCTCAGGGATCTGTTCTGGGACCCATATTGTTTAATATCTTTATCAGCGAAATTGCAGAAGGCCTCAATGGTAAGGTGTGTCTTTTTGCTGATGACACAAAGATTTGCAACAAGGTTGATGTTCCTGGAGGGATACACCAAATGGAAAAGAACTTAGGAAAACTAGAGGATTGGTAAAAAATCTGGCAACTAAAATTTAATGTTGATAAGTGCAAGATAATGCACCTGGGATGTAAAAAAAAGAGCAGAATATAAAATCAGTGATACAGTCTTAACCTCAGTATCTGAGGAAAGGGATTCAGGGATCATTATTTCAGAAGTCTTAAAGGTAGGCAGACAATGTCATAGAGCAGCAGGAAATGCTAGCAGAATGCTTGGGTGTATAGGGAGAGGAATTACCAGTAGAAAGAGGGAGGTGCTCATGCCGCCATACAGAGCACTAGTGAGACCTCATTTGGAGTATTGTGCTCAGTACTGGAGACCATATCTCCAGAAGGATATTGATACTTTGGAGAGAGTTCAGAGAAGAGCTACTAAACTGGTACATGGATTGCAGGATAAAAATTGCCAGGAAAGATTAAAGGACCTTAACATGTATAGCTTGGAAGAAAGACGAGACAGAGGGGATATGATAGAAACTTTTAAATACATAAAGGAAATAAACAAGGTAAAAGAGGAGAGAATATTTAAAAGAAGAAAAACTGCTACAAGAGGACATAGTTTTAAATTAGAGGGGCAAAGGTTTAAAAGTAATATCAGGAAGTATTACTTTACTGAGAGAGTAGTGGATGCATGGAATAGCCTTCCTGCAGAAGTGGTAGCTGCAAATACAGTGAAGGAGTTTAAGAATGCATGGGATAGGCATAAGGCCATCCTTCATATAAGATAGGGCCAGGGGCTATCCATAGTATTTAGTATATTGGGCAGACTAGATGGACCAAATGGTTCTTATCTGCCGACACATTCTATGTTTTTATGTTTCTATGTCTGCCAAGCGCAGGGACAGGGTGAAGTGCACACAGCCCAGGCACTGTTATCAGCTGCTGGGGAGGACCTGGCTTTAATCATTTACTTTCAGTCCCTGGCTGTCAGTAATGTGACCCTGCGCTGCGTATTAACAGATAGACGGACCGTGCCTAGCAATCCAATTTTAAGTAAAGGTAAAAGTAGGCAGTACAGGGAACAAAAATGTGGAATTAAGGGGTAATTGAATGCACAGTGAAAAGTTTAAATAGGGCCACCAAGGTGATATTAATTACCACAATCCAATACTTCCCAAAAAAACAAATATGACAGTTATACTTTAACAGTGGAGACACACTCAAAATGGACTGTGTTATGTGTGCTAAGACTCAAAATGGACCACTTGAGCTATTTTTCTAATAGAAATGTACAATTTCATTAATTAAAGTATAATACAAAAATGGTAAGTATCACTGCTCCTACACATAGAAAATAATAATAAAAGAATTACAGTTAAACTTTCTAAGAAATAACATTTTTACAGCTTCAATTAATTTCTTAAAACTATTTGATATGAACATGGATGCTGGCGCAAGAATTGGCGAAAGAGCTGTGTGATAGACCTATATTTGCTCATGGGGACTCCAGGGACCAGCCAATCCTTGCAAGAAAAATAGCTATGCTTAGAAAAGACCTACACATATTAATCTCTACTGTGATGTAGACTTAGTGTGTTAGGTGAAAAGATAAATGTATAAAACGCTGTGTCAACCCCTGGTGCAGCCCACATGGTAATTCAGGGTCAGTAATTGAACTTCAGTCTAATTATCCTGGAGAGATAATAGTAACTTATAGTAGAGTGTGAAAGAGATAGTCCATAATTCATCACTCTATGGGGCTACTTGCATTGTGTTATTGAAATATGATGGCTTCATTTTCATCCTGTCATAATGACAACCGATGTGCTTAGTTTCTTTTTCTACGCCTCCGGGAGATGATGAAATAGTAGGCAAACATTTTTTTTTCTAGTGAAAAAGCGACAGTTTATCACACTCACTCCAGCTCTGCGAATGAACTTGTACTGTCTAAAATTGCTTCTATATCCAACCACACAATGCATTCAGCTGCATCTGAGGCTCATGATGAAGTAATCATGGAAGTAGTTGATACCTTCATCAAATGGTCTACTATATTAAATCAATCTATCTATCGAACTCTATCTATCTTTCTATCCATCTATCTAGGGAATATTCTACTTGTACATGTAATATTCTGGCAATTAAGACACAAACAAAAAGTACAACACAGGATATTCCCTAAGCCATATTAGTCATCACTAAACTCATTTCTCAACTGCCTGGTTATCTAAAGCAGTGTTTAGGGATTTTCTAGTTTGGGCCTTAACAGTCAGAACATGATGATTCCTGGGCTTTGCCATTGGATGAGGTACATACCAAAGCTAAAACTGTAGCTCCATTTTTTATTTTATTCATTTCCTGAACCCAAAGGATAGGTCATCATTATGAAATTGGCATGGTCCAGCTCCCAGTACTCCTGCCGAAGCACCAGTGAGTGTTGTGGTCTCCTTGTGTGCTATTATAAATTTTTATGATTATGCACTTTACTGTTAATTTTCATGAATATATTCGTTACTAAGAACATTGTGAAGATTCAAGTTACTAAATATCTTTATGAGGATACATATTTCTATTGTTTGAACACAAGTTAATCCAACAGGAAAATCGCCTTCATCTGACGTCTCCTCCATTCAAACATACTGCCCCTGCACTAAACTCCCAACAGAACTAGTGCAGATGGCAGGTGTAGTGTATCTGAATATAAGAGCATTACATTAAGGTAATTTTCCTTGTCACATGACCCTCCATTAACGGCCATATTATGGACAGGACCTCTGTGTGGACAGCACAAACTACTTTGCAAACAAGGAAGCATACCTTATGAAATATAGAAAATGGTGCAGAATTTCAACAAAGGCTACATTAGTAAGTGCCATATTATGATCTCACAAACACATTGGTCAACAGTAACCAGAATCCACAGTCCTCCAATGCTGTAAGCTGCATCTCTTGAATATAGCTAATAGGATGAAAAACGTATGAAAGTTGAAAGTGGACATGGGCATCATGGTGGCTCAGTGGTTAGCACTGGTACCTTGAAGCACTGGGGTCCTAGGTTTGAATCTGTCCAAGGACAACATCTGCATGGAGTTTGTATGTTCTCCCCGTGTTTGCATGGGTTTCCTCTCGGTACTCTGATTTCCTCCCACACTCCAAAGACATACTGCTAGGGACCTTAGATTGTGATCTCCACTGGGGACAGCTTGGTGCTAATGTCTGTAAAGCACTGCAGAATATGTCAATGCTATATAAGTGCATAAAATAAATACATTCTCTTCTCTGTCCAAGATATCAGTTTCTAAAACAAGGTATTCCCATCTCAAAATAGAGAACATTTAACCTTAAATTGAAGATAATTTGATTGTACACAAGCAACACTAATCCAAGAAGTCAGTTACCTATGGCTCTTTACCAAGAGACATTATTTAAGGTTGAATAAGAACTATATTAGAGGAATATGAATTTATGATTTTTCAAGAACACTGAAATCAAAATTCAATGAAAGATGGTTATTGTTTGCAACTGGAATATGTGATGTCTTCATTAATGTTTTCATTTATTTTTTGTTGCAGGCTAATGAAGCCTTTTTTTTTTCATACATTGATTCCTAAAAGGGAATGTCCAGTATTATAAAAACATGGCTTCTTTCTTCCAAAAATAGCACCACCCCTTTCCATGGGTTGTATCTGGTATTGTAGCTCGGCCCCATTGAAGTCAGTGGGGCACAACTGCAACACTGCATTCATCCTGTGGACAGGGTTGGCTGCTTTCCTAATTCTGGACAACCCCTTTAAAAGTAATGAAGAATTTGAAAGAATCATTGCAAATATGTTGCAATATATTTCTTATGTGACATACTTATGTATGTCATGCATTAACTTACTCCTGCTGCCCTGCAGAAGGCCTGTCATGCCCATATCTGTGGGCTGCATAATCATATGCTGCAGCTATTGATGCACAGTAGATTAATCTACCATATTTTTCGCCCCATAAGACGCACTCCCCCCCCCAAAAGTGGGGGTAAAATGCCCCTGCATCTTATGGGGCAAATGCTTCCATTTTACATCGCAGTCTGGGACGCTGCAGCATCGCTCACTGCGATGTATGAGCCAGGAGAGAGGAGGGGCTGGAGTCTGGAACTAGGAGCGGGGCCCGCCGCTCACCAAAGTATTTATAAACATGATTCCTTATCCTGTTATTAACTTTAACTAACGCTGCGCTCTCCCATGTTCCCATGTCCCCCTGTATCCCCACAGCACTTATGAACAAGCTTCCATAGCAGGCAGAGCAGACGGCAGCAGTAACGTCACTCACTGACATCGAGCGCCTGCTCCGCCCACTTTATGAATGAAGCAGGCGGAGCAGGTGCACGACGTCAGTGAGTGACGTTACTGCTACCGTCCGCTCTGCCTGCTATGGAAGCTTGTTTTGTGGGGATACAGGGGAACATGGGAGAGCGCAGCGTTAGTTAAACTTAATAACAGGATAAGGATTCATGTTTATAAATACTTCGGTGAGCAGAGGGTCGGTGTATTGGTGGACACTTATGAGGGGGATCTGTGGATGACATATTAGCAGTGTCATCCACAGATCCCCCATAACAGTTTGATCCACAGATCCCCCACCCCATAACAATGCCATCCACAGATCTCCAACCCCATAGCAGTACCATCCACAGATCCCCTATAACAGTGCCATCCACAGATCCACTATAACAGTGCCATCCACAGATCCCCCATAACAGCGCCATCCACAGATCCCCCATAGCAGCACCATCTACAGATCCCCCATAGCAGCGCCATCCACAGATCCCCTAAAGCAGCACCATCCACAGATCCCCCATAACAGTGCCATCCACAGATCCCCCATAACAGTGCCATCCACAGATCCCCCATAACAGTGCCATCCACAGATCCCCCATAACAGTGCCATCCACAGGTCCCCCATAACAGTGCCATCCACAGATCCCCCACATGACAGTGCATCATCCACAGATCCCCATAATAGTGTCATGCACAGACCACCATTAATTCAAAACCCACCAAAAGCACACCTTTTGGTAAAAAATATTTCTTTTCTTATTTTCCTCCTCAAAAACCTAGGTGCGTCTTATAGGCCGGTGCGTCTTATAGGGCGAAAAATACGGTAACATGCTTTTAAAAAAAAAATACAAATAAAAATTCCAGATCACACCCTTTTACATATTAAAATGAACAAAAACACAATTGTTATAATTGGTACGTAACTTCTGTCTGCGTTGCCCCTGCACTTGTATGGAACATTTCATTTATAGTTCAGCACATTTGCAAGATGAGGATCCATCCAGGAACAGCACAGACAGAGGTGATGTACCAATTATACCAATTGTGTTGTTTTCTTTTATGTTAATTTTAATTTGTAAATGGATAAAGGGAGTGATTTGCAGTTTTATTTGTATTTTTTATTTGATTTAAATCAGCCACTGGTTCAGGTGTTGATCAGGTAAATCTGATGTGGTAAAAATTGCAGCAAATTTGTCACCAGGCATGTGACTTTGTGAAATCACCTCTACCACAACTGAAACACTTTATGAAAAATGCACCTGTTTTTAAATGTGCCAAAATGATGAACCAGCGTGTGCTATTTGATAAATCTGGCTCAACAGATAACAGCAGAAAATCTTTAAAATTACTTAAAAAATTAGCCTCATATTAAATTGCTCTCTCAGACAGGCAGTTTAAAGATCTGCCAAATTTACCTCAGTGGCTCATGGTGGATGATAACTTTAGTAAATGTCACTAGACAATTTTGTCTAACTATGCAACCTATGGGTTAGCTTCGCTTGTGAGAGCAATTTGTGCCAACATTTTGACACAAAATGACGCATCTTGAGCAACAAACAATCCAAGTATGTCACACCCCCTCAGTGGAGAAGGTGCAGTTGATTATTCAGTTTGCCTTATTCATAAATATATCTAAAATGAGATGTCAAATTCAGGCACAAATTATGCCAGAATTCAGAACTTACATTGATATTAACTATTTTTTGTCACCTACCCTTGTGATGCCATCTTTCTCCACTGCATTTTTTTTTTGGCCTTGGACTACATATTTTAGTAGAATTATGTTTTTGCAATTTTATATTTCTATAACTGCCATTGTTTGGGCCCATTTTTTTTTAAAGAATTAATAATGTAGAGGAACAGCAGACTGAGAGCACTTAGTTCCCCAGTGATCTTTTTTGTGAATCTTCTTTAAAGCAATACAATGATTCTTAATACTTATGAGAAAAAAAGTTGCAACTAGAGAAGAGCGAATTGAAGCTGACAAAGTCGAATTCGTTCAGAATTTCTGGAAAAATTAAATTCTGAATTAATGCAAATTTCCTCATGCTTCGTGATAACAAATCAAATTATTTCCTCCAATGGTGGGCGGCTAAAATGGAATTTAAAATGACAGCTACACGTGGGATGACATGGGTCAAGGAACTGTGGCAAGGCGGGATGACCCATAATGCCATGCATACAGCCAATCAGCAGCCAGCCAGCCCGGTGATGTCACAGCCCTATAAATACGGCGGCCATCTTAGATGCTGCCATTCACGATCATACATTGGTCAGGGACAGACATGTATGCAGGCGCTAGGGAGAGGGAAAGAAAAACTAATTGTAAAAAAAAAGGAAAGAAGCAATTTACTATTATAGTAGTGCAGTGAAAGGAGAGTTATAGTAAAATCCTCATTGTGAAAGCAATCGATTTACAAGTGCAGGGAAACATTACACGGGGATCCAGATTGTCTCATAATACCTCTGTTATTACAGCAATTAGTTATTGGGGTGCAAGTGCTATGTTGAAAAGCCTTTAGTGGCTTTTACCTGTGGAAAAAGATAAATATATATGCAGGTCACTTTTGCTGTTAACTGTGCTGATATAATTTAGTGGCTTATTTCAATACAATATTTCCTACTTTATGTAGGTATTATATCACAATGGGAAGATAGATAATCTAAAGTGGTGTATGGTTATGATGCATTGATGGTGCTAGCTCAGAACCTGTGCCCGTGCATCATTGGTGGATGCTGTGTGTGTTATAGCTGGCAACCTATTCTAACATCACTTAACTTGAGTTCTATGGTCAGTGCTTACTGTGGCATCTACTGTATGTGATACAAGAGAGGAAAAGTCTCCTTCCCTCATCCAGCTGCCTCATCATAGCATGCATTGCATCTAAAAAATAGAAAAACATAAACAATATATAAATTTGGCATCTTTTGAGTCATATCGACCCACAGTCGTTATGCACCAAAAATTGTTCCATTTGATTACAAAAAACTAAAATCTTGCAAAAAAACTCATTTGATGGAAAAATTAAGAGCTAAGGCTTTTGAAATGCAGAGAAGAAAAAAAAAACTAATAATTTCTGCATCCTTTATGCTGGATGTTGAATAAGGCATTGGTGTACATTTTGGCCAAAGCATAATAAGCCACTCACCACGTCAAGGTCGCCATCATGAGTGGTCCCTAACACTACTTCCTACCTTTTATGGGCCATGACAGCCACATAAAGTCCAGGGGCGCAGGTACAGCATGCACGCCAAGCACACTCTGCTTTTAACCCCGTCCGGTGCCATTACAGCTTTCATCGGATCCAGGGATGCAAGTACTCACATGCATGCTGAGCCCACTTTATACTTCTCCTGGAGCCTAATGGCTACTGGTAGGTGCTGTATAAGCAGACTCAGTTTTATACTGACTTTAAAACCAGCCTCCAGGGGGCAGATTAACTGGACAGGTGTGCTTGACTGCTTGGAGATCGCCACGCCTCCAATACGTACTACAAAGAGAAAAATATGGAAAATTCAGCCCACACAACCCCTAGCAGGTGCAGATTGCTATGGCGAAATAGAGATATAAATGTAAAAACACAAAATGCAATCGCACACTGCAACCAGCACTCTGCCCTGCCTTTATGCTGGATGTTGAATAAGGCATTGGTGTACATTTTGGCCAAAGCATAATAAGCCACTCACCACGTCAAGGTCACCTTCATGAGTGGTCCCTAACACTAGTTCCTGCCTTTTATGGGCCAGGACAGCCACATAAAGTCCAGGGAGCGCAGGTACAGCATGCACGCCAAGCACACTCTGCTTTTAACCCCGTCCGGTGCCATTACAGCTTTCATCGGATCCAGGGATGCAAGTACTCACATGCATGCTGAGCCCACTTTATACTTCTCCTGGAGCCTAATGGCTACTGGTAGGTGCTGTATAAGCAGACTCAGTTTTATACTGACTTTAAAACCAGCCTCCAGGGGGCATATTAACTGGACAGGTGTGCTTGACTACTTGGAGATCGCCACACCTCCAATACGTACTACAAAGAGAAAAATATGGAAAATTCAGCCCGCACAACCCCTAGCCAAAAAAAACTCGCTATGCCCCTCAGAAGTGATCTTTATAGCGCCGCAGTGATTTTACGGTGTTTTTGCAGTGATCAGAAAAAAAATTCTGTCACTGCGGTGTGGCAGACTGAACGCAAGTGTGCGCACAAGATCAGGCCTGATCGGGCGAACACTGCGTTTTTTGTAGAGCCTATAGAACATGTCCTATTCTTGTCCGCAATTGCGGATAAGAAAAGGCATTTTCTATATAGTTCTGGCAATGTGCGGATCCGCAAAATGCGGAAAGCACATTGCCCCTGATCACCCCATATAGACTCCCTGATCACTCCCCTGTCATTGATCACCCCCCGGTAAGGCTCCATTCAGACGTCCGTATGTTAAATCGTGGCTCTCGGGAGATGACGCATCGATGCGTCCAGGAGGAATAACCCGGCCGCCCGCAGGACGCATCTCTACGTTAGGCGGTCGGGAGGAGTTGTGGGATTTGGAAATTTTCAAAAAAATTCAATATTTGCTTCCAAACTTCTAAGCCTTCTAACGTCCCCAAAAATAACATTTTACTTTCAAAATGATCCAAACATGAAGTAGACATATGGGAAATGTAAAGTAATAAATATTGTATGAGGTATCACTATCTATTATAAAAGTAGAGAAATTTAAATTTGAGAATTTTCCAAAATTTTGGGTAATTTTTATTTTTTTTACAAATAAAGGTGAAATATATTTCCTCAAATTTATGACTATCATGAAGTACAATGTGTCACGAGAAAACAATCTCAAATTGGCTTGGATAAGTAAAAGTGTTCCAAAGCTATTACCACATAAAATTACACATGTCAGATTTGCAAAAAATTGCCTGGGCAGGAATCTGATAACAGGCTCGGGGTTGAAGGGGTTAAAAGAAAAATGTGTAAATCCACACTCATATTAAAATGGAGCTTATCTTGTGATAAGCATTCTTTCCCTTCAAACCCTATTGTAGTGCTAATCGTAAATAACAGTAGGAAAGTTTACAATCAGCGAAAACCAATATGTCAACTAAAAACAGTGTATTAAGTTAATTAAGTCAGCAAGCCTCACCAGAGGCTATATTCATCATCCCTGTTCCTGGCTGGCTTTTACAAATAACTAGACTTTTGTTGCCTACTATCCATCTTGGGCATTTTAGACATCTTAAAAGCCTTATTGAGTTTTGAAATAAAAGTATGCAAGAGGTTGAAGCAAGCTGCATCTTTTTCTAGTTTAAGAGTCTATGTGATCGTTTTTTCTACTGGAAAAATTTGTTAAATTTACATTTCCTGACTCTCAGCTACAAAGCAGAATGTCAAGCAATCCATTTGCTCTTTACTAAAACTTGTCATAATGTCCAATTGCTTGATTTATGGACAGGTCTCCTGTCACCTCCTCTGCCTGATTTCTTTCATTTACTGCTGGAGTGCCAAGGTAGGTCATGACATGTACACTAGGTCAGAATAATAATGTTCCTTAAATTACATTGTCTGACAGTAACTTATTTGTCTAATTTAAATAATTAACATGATATGTGAAAACTGTAGTCTATAACCTCTGTGAATTAGGAAGTAGTCATGAATATTGGTCTGAATAATAAGCAAAAGAACAGCACCAGGTTCTTCTCTAGAGTATACTTATCTATCTCGTGGACAGAGCTTTTATTATTTACAAACTGAAGACTGCATGTTATTTCAGCAAAATAAGACTGACATCTGTTGCACATTTAGCATTTTGGTACACCAGTATATTTCATATGGTATCAACTCTTAATGAATGAATAGGTTAGGTGAACTGTTATATGGAAATATTCAATTGAAAAAAAAAAGCTCAAAAATTCTTAAAAGATTGTGTCACAAAACATATTCTACATTTTTCAAACCAGCACCTGGATCTGAATACTTTTGTAATTGCAGGTAATTAAAAATGTTGTATAGCCAGTGAGCTATTAAATAATATGTATCTGTACAGTGTCTCCGGCTATTTGCTTTGCTCCTTATATTTTGTCCATCTCACTGAGCTGGTTGAATGCGCTTAGTTTAAATATTCAACTTGCCACCAGCCACATGTTCTCATAGAAGCTGTGGAAGTTACAGAGGGAGAGATAGAGAGTTCCAGCAGAAAGGACATGCCCTCTCAGCTGCCAGGCTGAAGACAATCTAGCAGAGCAAGTGCGGAAGTGAATTTAGAGATCTCTGAACCCATGTGCAGAACAGGACTAGTTCTAACTTTGTTAGAAAGGTATAATTATGTACTACTGACTTTCATATTTTATTTTCATGGCAAAACCCCTTTAAATGGGATTACTATGGTTTTTAATAGATATGCTCATGTAGTTTCTTACCTCATGTACATTTTCTCCTTGCTTTTTCTTTTTACATTTGGACTCACCTGGCCTGTGTAACCATAGTAGGCAGGAATACAAAGATGATGAGCCCTAACTGGAATTCTGCCCGCTTTCCCTGCCTATTTGCAGTGCAACCACTAGGTGACAAGTTTGCAACTGGTCAATGTGCCTTGCTAACACAGAGACAGAGACCTATGGAAATGGGTCAGAACCAAGCGGACAATACAGTACCAAATCGCAAGAGGGGGATAGTCAAGTAGCCAAGCTGAAGTCAGAACCAGATGCGAAACACAGTACCAAAATACAAGACAGAGAGTGGTCAAAGGCAAGCTGAGGTCAATAATAAAGCAATCCAAACACACTCAGAACTGGAACAAGGAGCACAGCTAGGGGGTCAATGACTAGAAAAGGTGTATTGCCAGCAGGGGATTTAAATATAAGGCTAGGTCCTGGATCAGAACCTGAAAAATCCATGGACTCAGCACTCCATAGGACCAGAACACAAGTACCATATCCATAGGATGGCTTGGCTGTCATTAAGCCTGCAGTAGTAACAGGCACACCTAGAACCAATCCACTAATAATCTCTCCAGCATATGTACACTGCGGTTAGAAACAGAGCATGGCTCTCCATTGCAATAGACGTGACTGCATCACCAAGGGTGTGGCCTTGCAGCACATCACATGGGGCTTGGCCCATTAGGATGTCTCACCCAACGATTTTTTGCTGCAGACAGAGACTGCAGAGCTGGAGCTTGGACAGTTAAGTTTGTGACATTACTCCCTCCTCTTAAGAGGGGCCATGGGACCCTGGGGAGCAGGCTTTAATGGAAATTTTGCATGGAACCTCCTAATTCGTTGAGGAGCATTACCCACGTTCTCTCCGCAGGACCATACCCCTTCCAATGGATTAAGTACTAGACTGAATCTTGAAGTTTCCGGGAGTCAAGAATTATCTCCTCCTCATGCTTAATCTTATCCAGAATAACCATTGTATCAGGAGATTTAGGTAGAGAAATTGCAGAAAGTATTTTTTAAGCAAGGAATTATAGAAAACCTCATGAATTCTGAATTATAAAGGCAGCTGAAGATGAAAAGATACTGGATTAATCACTGCTCACGCAACACAAAGTTCAGACCTACAGTCCGCTTTCTATTTGCTTGATCACATTGGATGCTTTGAACGTTTTCCAGGCTCTTGGAAGCCTGGGCCCAAACTGTGCAAAGATTGTCAATGATAGAATCCACAGCAGGATTTACAGAGCTGGACCAATAAACAGAAGAAAAATGCAGATTAAAACCATAGTTGCAATTAAAAGGTGACAATGGCACTAGATAAGCTGACATGGTTGCTTATAGTGAACTCTGCTAAGGGCAAAAACCTTTTCCACTCATTTTGGCAGTCAGAAACAAAACACCTTAAAAACTGCCCCAATACCTGGTTGATCCTTTTGGTTTGTCCATTTGCCTTGGAATGAAATTCAGATAAGGAAAGTTTGAGCCTGAGTTTGCTGCAAACTCTCTCCAGAATCTCGAGACAAACTGGACACCTCTATCTGAGACAATAGACTCAGGTATGTCATGCAATCTAAGGATGTTTTCCATGAACAAAGTAGCAGATTATTTTTAATGGCAAGTTTCTTTAATGACACCAGTTGACACATTACCTCTGTGGAATGGGCAAGAGACAAAGTAAACCCACATGATGTCTCCTGGGTACCTTGGCCTTGGCACACACATCACTCTCAGAGACAAAGGCATCCATATTGTGTGACCAAGTAGGCCACCAGTAGGCCCAGGAGACCAGATGTTTAGTCCCCTCAATACCTAGATAACCTGCCAGAACAGAACAATGAAATGCCTCCAACACTTTAAGGTGAAAATTTGAAGGAATAAACAATTTACCAGAAGGAAGATCATTGAAAGCCAAGTCCTGACAGCATCTTATTTAAGTGGCCAGACAGAATGTTACCAATGTTATCAATGGAGTCTTCAATACTAAAACTATGTGATAAGGCATCCACCTTCATGTTACCAGAACCAGGACAAAAAAGAATTACAAAATTAAACTGTGTAAAAAAAAAAAGGGCCAATCATGCTTGCCGGGTATTTAATTAAAGTTTTGATTGTCTGTAAGCACCGTTATTTGTTGCTGAGTCCCCTCTAAGAAATAGCACAACTCTTCCAAGGCCCACTTGATGGCCAACAGTTCACATTTGCCGATAACATAATTCCTCTTGGCATAGCCGAATTCTCTGGAAAAAAAATGTGCAGGGTGTCAAATTAGTTAAGGAGAACCGCTCATGGGATAGTACAACAACACCTTCCTCAGAGGTGTCCTCTTTAACGACAAAAGGTTATGTATGATCAGGCTGGATAAGTACAGGTGTCTGAATGAAACTACCCTTTAACATCTCAAAGGTGAACCGAGTCTCAGGAGACCAATGGAGAAGATCAGCCCCCTCCCTGGTCAAATTAGTAAATTGTTTGACAAGGGCAATTTTTTTAAAATTAAATTTCTATAATAATTAGCCAAGAAACCGTTGAAGAGCCTTGAGAGAGGTAGACCAGGACCAATTGACAACGGCTCACACCTTAGCAGGATCCATACAGAATTTTTGGGGTGAAAGGATGTAACCCTGACCATTTGCTCAATTTTGCAAACAAATTATATTTCCTCAGTTTTTGAAGGACTTTAGTTACATGAAAGACATAAAATGAACAATCTTGGCAAACTCCAAAATATCATCCAGATATACTGTACCATTAAAAACTGACCCAGGAACTTAGGAAAAATGTTGTTGACTAGGTTCTGAAATATGGCTGGGGCATTACACAGCCCAAACGTCATCACTAGGTATTCAAAATGCCTTTCAAGATTGTTGAATGTGTTTTTCTATTCATTGCCCTTCACGATTCTAATCAAATTGTATGCTCCTCTCAGGTCAAATTTGAAAAATCACTGAGCCCTGACAATTTGATTAAATGAATCAGGAATAAGAGGATGAGGGTACCGATTCTGGACAGTAATTTTATTGAGCTCCCCATAATCTATAAAGGGGAACAAACCACTGTTCTTCCCAACAAACCATAAGCCGGCCCCTACACGAGAAACAGATGGTCGGATGTTCCCTTTCTTTAGACTAGCCTAATATAGTCTTTTATAGCCAGTCTTTCAGGCTAGCACCAGGGATCCTTGGGGAGTTTAGCACCAGGGACCAGCTCAATGATGCAATCATATTCCCGATGAGTAGACAAAGCGAAGACTCTTTGGAGAATACTTCCTGGAAGACCGAGATGAGTCCAGGGAAAGAACCTTCTTCCAGATAGAGACCAGAGAGGTGAACATCCAAGCAATGATTAGCACATTGAGGACCCCGGTTAATTAATTCCCCAGAACTCCAATCGAAAACTGGACAGTGGTTTCTCAGCCAGGGTAAACCCAAATTAACATCAGTGGACAGGTTGTTTATAACACACAATGAACATTTTCGAAATGAATAGACCCAACCCCTCATAACAAAATCAATATTTTGATATTGAATAAATCCCTTGGCTAATAGAGTGGTATCCACACCAGACACCTGGAATGAGTTCAGGTTCTTATAGACCATGAGACCCAAAGCAAATGCAAAACTAGAATTAGGAAAATTTGCAGCAGCCAACTAATAGACATAAGGCAGACCATAGACGTACCATCCCTGTGAGGACAAATTAACAGGGAAGAGAACTCTATCGTATCTTTTGCTAAATACCTGTGTATCTGAGTGACCTCCCCGATCATCTCGTCACTCAGACATGGAAGTTTTCTGCCTTTGGCCTAACGTGACAGGACGGCTCTTGATGAGCAGGGCTACAAGAGTAGAAACATAATCCATTCTTCGGACAATGTTCCTTCCGTTGCGAAGAAGACATGACTCCAACTTGCGTAGGCTCCTTGGATTCCTCAGGTACTTGGATGCAGAAGGTTTAGGGACAGAGGAAAGAGCAACAGACATAGACAGATCTCTTTCACTTATGTGCCCTAAGACATCTGTCGAGTTGAACCTGGAGTAGGATGACTAACCAGAAGATCTTTCAGCATGTCAGAAAGGCCCAGTCTAAATTGTGACCAAATAGCTGGGTCATTCCACCCTAAGGCAGTACACCACTTTTGGAATTCTGAAAAGTACTCCTCCACCAATTGTTTGCCCTGGCACAAAGACAGAAACTGACTCTCCACCCTCTTTGCCAAGTTCTAGACCAATTGGGCAACACCCTCCATCTGGATGGCTAATGCTGCCATGACATCCATAAAACTAAGGTCACTTGGGAAAAATGTGTAGGCCACTGATAATGTAACTGCAGTAGGCAGAAATACACAGACAGTAAGCCCTAACTGAAACCCAGCCCGTTTCCTTGCCTACTTGCAGTGCAAGCCCTACGCAACAAGTCCACAACTGGTTGATGTGCCCTACTATGCTAAAGTGCAAGGCACACACACAGACAGAACAACACAATCAAATAGCCAAGCTGAAGGCAAAACCAAATGAGAAACGCAGTAACAAAACACAAGACAGAGAGTGTTCAAAGGCAAGCAAACACACTCAGGAACGGAAACAGGAGCATAGCTAAGT